>NC_047106.1:138769888-139069888 GCF_902500255.1 Thalassophryne amazonica
AGATCCATCAGACTAAGATGGGGTGTCTGAAAGCAGCAGAACAGCGCAGATTGTCTAGCCAGAGTAATCGTAAGGTGGTTGAGGGGAACATGGGCCAGGAGCAACACCACAGTGACCATGTACCCCCAGCTCAGCGACAGTCAGCAGCCAACGAGGTTGAATCCAAGGAGTGGATCAAGTGGCCAAAAATTAGTGATAGTTGCTGCTGGAAGGATCTCGATGATGATCTGACACAGGTATTGAGTGTAGTCTGAGAGGAACTGTTGAAAGGAAGTTGGTTGCATTCCAGTCAATTGTGTATAGCTTTTGTTATGACAAGTTTGGTGGAGAAGAGAAGAAGAAGGAGAATAGACCTAAGCAAGCCAATTGCAGACAAGTTGAGAAGGGGCACCTCAGAACCCAGTTGACAGCCCTGAAGAGGCAGTGGAAGGATGCTGCTCAGCATCAGAAGGAAGGGTTCCTGGTACTCATGGAAGATATGAGGAAGTGGATTCAGGCTATTAGTAGGGCTGAGTATGCAAGACAAAAGAGAAAAGAGAAGAGGAGAAAGAAGGAGCGGTTTATTAAGAACCCATATAGTTTTGCCAAGTCCCTCTTTGTGCAAAGCAAAGGTGGTACACTGAAAGTCCCGCAGAAGGAGTTGGAAGAACACCTACGCAAAACCTACTCAGACCCCAATAGGGATGTGCCATTGCCAGACATGGGTGGGCTACCCAGGCCAACAGAACCAGGGGTAGCCTTTGACATGGAAGGCTTGAGATGGTCTGAGGTGCAGGAGAGTGTGAGAAGAGCAAGAGCAAAGAGCGCTCCAGGGGTGAATGGACTCTCGTACAAATTGTACAAGAAGTGCCCTAAGGTACAAAAGTACCTGTGGAAGCTTTTACGGTTGATGTGGGACCGGCAGGCAGTCCACACTGATTGGTGCCTAGTAGATGGAATTCATATTCCAAAAGAGGCTGAGTCAATAGGTCTGTCACAGTTCCTCCCCATTTCACTCCTAAATGTGGAAGGGAAGATTTTGTTCAGTTCTCTGACTAGAAGGATGATGAAGTTTGCATTGAAGAATGGTTACATCAACATATCAGTGCAGAAGGCTGGTGTGCCAGGATCTCCGGGCTACCTGGAACATGCTTACATGATCTGGAATACCATCCGGTGTACAAAGCAGGAGAAGAGGAATCTCCATGTGTTTTGGCTTGACCTTGCTAATGCATATGGGTCAGTGCCTCATATGCTCATAGAAAAGGCTATGGAGTTCTTTTACATCCCAGCAACAGTCAGGAAATTCATCATGACATATTATGGTGCTTTCCACATGAGGTTCTGTACAGTAGAGCACACCACCAGGTGGCAGGCATTAGAGGTAGGCATACCTATGAGATGCACCATTTCCCCACTTCACTTCTGTTCGTGCTGGTGATGGAGATGTTGATCAGAGGGGCAGAGCAGGTTGCACCTGGAATCAGACTGGCAGATGGCATCATAATGCCCCCAATGAGGGCATTTTTGGATGACATCACTAGCTTGATTGAAGTGGAAGAGAGAGCAAGAGCATTATTGCAGCAGCTGGATGAGCTGATTGTCTAGGCAAGGATGAAGTTTAAGCCTAAGAAAAGCAGAAGTCTCTCCTTGGTAAAAGGCAAGCCTAAGAGTATCCACTTTGAGATTGCCGGTGAAGCAATTCCCACAGTCATCGACAAACCAGTCAAGAGTCTTGGAAGGTAGTACTCCCTCCCACTGACAGACAAGTGGTGAGGTGGTGAGGTGCAGGAACAGCTAAATGCGGACTGAAGTCAATAGATGGTTGTGGCTTACCTGGCAAGTTTAAGGTATGGTGCTTCCAGTTTGGCTTGCTGCCAAGGATCCTCTGCCCGCTCCAGATGTATGCCATCACAATGACCAAGGTGGAAGCTATGGAGAGATCAGTGAGTAGTCACATCAGGAGGTGGCTTGGAGCACCAAGATCACTGACCAGTGTGGCCTTGTATAGCTCATCAGCAAAACTCCAGCTACCCACAACCTCCCTGGTTGAAGAACTCAAGACAGCGAAGGCCCGGGTGTACCTCATACTGAGGGACTCCAATGATCCCGTTATCAGGGAGGCTCAACCAGACGTGGAGTGTGGCAGGAAATGGGTTGTGGTGGAAACAGTGGACCAGGCAGAGAGTAACCTCAGACTGAAGGAGATTGTTGGTGCTGTACAAAGGGACAAGGTGTGTATTGGCTGGAGACAGAACAACTGGTGGTCAAAGCAGAATGGGAAGGATAGAAGAGGCATGGTGATAGAAGAGATAAGGAGAATGGAGGAAGAGAGTCGGACAGTGAGGGCAGTCAGCCAGGCACAGCAGGGGTCCTAGACCACATGGGAGGATGTTTCAGACCATAGAATCAGTTGGTCTAACCTGTGGTCCATGGAGCCACTTTGCATTAGTTTCCTGCTGCGCTCAGTGTATGACCTCCTGCCAACCCCTGTCAACCTGCGGAAGTGGAAGTTGGTTGAGTCCAATGCATGCGTCAGATGTGGAAAGAGGGGTACATTAGAACATGTCCTTGCTAGTTGTGGCTCATCATTACAGATGTATATATGGCGATACAGTCAAGTCCTCAAGGTTCTTGTGGACGCCCTGAATACACAGCGTGAAGCAACCAGCTTTCAAAGCCCTGCCAGGATATCCCATTTGTGAAGGCTGGTGCAACGGTCAGGAAAAGGCCTAAACAGGACACTGTGACCTCTGTTAGTGCACTGAGACAGTGGAGCATCCAGGCGGACATTGGGAAGGCCCTAATCTTTCCACACCACATAGCAGTCACCAATCTGTGGCCGGACATAGTACTGTGGTTGGACGATGCAAAGGCTGTCATGTTGGTTGAACTAACAGTACCATGGGAGACCAACATGGAATGGGCCTATGAGAGAAAAGTGGCTAGGTACAGTGAGCTTAAGGGACAGTGTGAAGATCGAGGTTGGAAGTGTTCTGTCTACCCAATAGAAGTTGGCTGCCGAGGCTTTGTGGGGCATTCTACCATCAAGTTTTTGACTGACACTGGGGTGCCCCCAAGGCTGAGGAGGGCCACTGTGACCAAGCTCCAGGAGGCAGCTGAGTCTGCGTCTGCATGGATCTGGAATAAGGGCCAGGTGCCCTAGTACGTAGTTCTTGAGCTGAGCTGTTGCCGTCGCCCACTAGGTGGCACCCCTTGGGTGCTGCTGGGGCTGCCCATACATGACTTCTCCTTCTGGAATAGGCCCCAAAAGGAGGTATGGGTTCCAGCTGAGGATGGTGGGTGACGAGCAGGGAATTTAATCTCCTGTATGAGCTGTACTGTACATTGGTGCAAGTGGCAGTATGCTGATGTAAACAGTATAACATTATAGCATTAAATACAATAGTGCAAGTGGCAGTATGCTGATGTAGACAGTATAACATTATAGCATTAAATACAATAGAGCAAGTGACAGTATGCTGATGTAGACAGTATAACATTATAGCATTAAATACAATCGTGCAAGTGACAGTATGCTGATGTAAACAGTATAACATTATAGCATTAAATACAATAGTGCAAGTGACAGTATGGTGATGTAAACAGTATAACATTATAGCATTAAATACAATAGTGCAAGTGACAGTATGGTGATGTTAACAGTATAACATTATAGCATTAATACAATAGTGCAATGGCTATATACTAAAGTACCAGGATCAGTATAGGCAGTCCTGATGTGGACACAATAGTGCAATGGGGGAGGATAAGGTGAAGTGTGCAGTCCTGAGGTTGGTGAGTGCGTGGGTGTGCAGAGTCAGTGGTGAAGGGTCACTGGGGGGGGGGGGGGGAGACAGAGCAGGGAGGGAGTTGAGCATCCTGACTGCCTGGTGGAAGAAACTGTCTTTGAGCCTGCTGGTTTTGGCCCGGAGACTCTGCAGTCTCCTCCCCGATGGCAGCAGGCTGAAAAGACTGAGAGTTGTGTGGGTGGGGTCACCTGTGATCCAGATGGCTTTGCAGGTGAGGCGGTGTGGTAGATGTCCCGCAGAGAGGGGAGAGGGACAACAATGATATTCCCAGCTGCTTTCACAGTGCGCTGCAGGGTCTTGCGGCAGGATACTGTGCAGGAACCGTACCACACAGTGATGCTGCTGGTCAGGATGCTCTCAATGGTACCCCTGTAGAAGGAGTACACAATGGGGGTTGGGGCTCTTGCTTTCCTCAGTTTCCACAGAAAGTAGAGTCGCTGTTGGGCTTTTTTGGCCAGGGATGTGGTGTTAATGTTCCAGGACAGGTCTTGGGAGATGTGTACACCCAGGAACTTTGTGCTGCTCACCTGCTCCACTTCAGAACCATTGATGTTTAGTGGAGCATGCTGAGCGGGCTCTCTTCTGAAGTCCATGACAATCTCCTTCATCTTCTCCATGTTCAGGTGGAGATTGTTGTCTGTGCACCACGTGGCCAGGTGGCTCACCTCACTCCTGTAGCTTGTCTCATCGTTGTTGTTGATGAGACCCACCACAGTCGTGTTGTCTGCGAACTTGATGAAGAGGCTGGAGCTGAATGTAGGTGTGCAGTCGTGGGTCAGCAGAGTGAAGAAGGGGGCTCAGCACACATCCTTGGGGAGCTCCTGAATCCTGGAACAAAATAACAGGACAGGACACCAGTCTGTCACAGGACCAATTCACTATATGACAGTGTAAATTAAATTAAAACTATAAACAATAAGACAGCGTTGAAAAAGATGCAACAAAAAGATTTGTGGCAGCACGGAGTTTGCATGTTTGTGTGGGTTTGCTCCAGTTTCCTCCCACATTTAAAGACATGCAGGTTAGGTGAACTGGAAACTTTATAATTGTCCAGGTCTCCCTTGGAAAAGACATTTTGATCTCAACGGGTTAAATAACCAACCTGGTTAAATAAAGATTAAATTAATAAATTAAAAAAGGAAACATGAAACATTGCCAAATTGCAGTCATTAACCTTTAGTCAGGGTGCCAGACCTCAAAAATGTGCAGAAAACAGAAGCAAGTGTGTCACATCATGACATACTTTTGTTTTTGGCACTTTTTGGTAGACTGGTCCATCCTGCATAGGATTTCAGAGGCCTGCTCATGATTTTGCAGGGACTTTGTCCAGTCCCTGTTCTTCATGATAGAATAAAATATTGGGTGTTTATTGTGACAGAATATTGAATTGATGAAGTCTGGACGTCATGGAGAAGTTTATTCTTTCTTTCTTTCTTGTTATTTTTCTACTTTATGCAACTCTGTTCGTGCTGTACAACTGAAGTTGAACAAGGTCACACGTTCCATTGTGAGACACCGTAAAACCAACAAACAGTCCAATCAGTGCGGCGCGTGTCCGAGTAAATGGTGTCTGCGTTTGGCCAATCTGTCCAGGGCCGAGTTTAGAGTCTGTGCAGAGAAAATAAGAGGAGCTTGTCTACCTGAGCGTGAGACGCTGTCAGGTTCCCTCAAGGAGCCTGTTCAGCTACACACACACACACACACACACACACACACACACACACACACACACACACACACACACACACACACACACACACACCAATGTGCACGCACACAGACCAGCGCCAGCAGACATAGTAACACTCATTCATGCTCTCGCAGCAACCACCTCCTCCCCCAACTGGCCTTCAGTCTTTTCCCCTGCTTTTTTTGTCCTTCTACCGCCCCGTCCTCCTCTGCTTCATCATCCCCCTCCTCAGACCATATCCATTTTTGGTTTAGGGAAAGTAGAAAAACAGTCTGAGAGATGAACAGACGGGATGGATACCTCCATAAAGACCACAGCAGGTTAGGCGACGCCCTCTGTCTTTAGAGATGTTTCTCATGTGAACTCGGGACAGTGCTTGAAGAATCAGTCCCTTTCTCATATGTACAGTGGCTTGCAAATTTGGACTGTGCACAATTTCTCCAGTCACAGCCACAGCAGCCTATAACTTCCTCTGGGTTGTCTGGGTGTCTTGGTGGCTTTCTTCACTCTTCTTCTTCTTGCACAGTAACTCCATACAGATTTACCAGACAGTGCCATACTGTTTGTCTTTCTTCATAATTGATGTAAATAAAGTCCAAGACATAATCAATGACTTGGAAATATACATGTATCCATCCCCTGACTTGTCTGAAGAGACCTGGCAACAAAACTGATTATTTACATGTATTATACCAAAGGGGCCTATTACTTGTGCAATTTTGGCTTTATATTTTTAATTCATTTATATCAAATTGTAGATATCTGCTTTGAGTTTGAGTTTAAGGAAGATCACTTTAGATTCTAATCCAACTACATTTGTTCAGCAAATCTGATTGGTTAATCATGTGAGATTTCAGAACATAAAATATAGCATTGACAGTGGCAAAATATTCAACCATTTCACATTTGATGTATTACGCCGCACCCTGGCCACGTTGCTACGCAGGTATCAATAATGGCGCTGTCAGCTGAAAGTGAGAGAAGCTGGCGGAGCGACAATGATGCCGAAATGGGTGAATTTAAGCTACCATCCAAAAGTATTGATGTGGATTCTGATACAGAATTCCTCAATGCAGTCAATGAAATGGAGAAATCTGTGGGTCTGCTCACAGAATTTCCAGTTTGGCATGAAGACGCTGTTGCTACAGTAAGATTCGCTGAAAACACGGATCGAAGTTGAATTACTTACAGAAAAATAAACCGTGCAAATGATGGAATTGGATTAGAATGGGAATAACTGTTGTGTGGGCCGCTGAAGAGGAGGTACTGCTGGCCCACCACCACCAGAGGGCGCCCTGTCTGGAGTGCGGGCTCCAGGCACCAGAGGGCGCTGCCGCCTCACAGGAGCAGCCGGGATGACAGCTGTCACCAATCATCTGATCAGCAGGGGTATATCAGCAGGACGACATCTCCACCTCTTTGCCGAGATATCGCTCTACCTAGAAGGTACCGTACTCAGCCGACTGTGTTCTTTGACATTAACCCTTTGTTACTTTTGTGCATTAAATAGCAGACATTCTTCCAACGAGAGGTGGAGGTGGTTTTCCCGCCATACGGGTTGCTGGGTGCAAACGCACCCACATTTAACTGTTTTTGTTCCTCGCCAGCAGTACCAGATCCGACACGCGGAGGCAGTGGCCACCTGGGAGTTCGGGACTTGGCGGCTCCAGTATTCCCGGGGTTCGGTGGCGGAGGAAATCGTGTGGTTCCGGTTCTGCTTTGGACAGACGTCTCTTATCTTCGAGCCTGCCCACGTGACACATTTTTGTGAATTGACTTCTTTGTCTATTGTTGTAATCCGTTGTGTTTGTTGTGCTTATTCACAACAGTAAAGTGTTGTTATTTGACTTCCTCCATTGTCCGTTCATTTGCGCCCCCTGTTGTGGGTCCGTGTTCCTACACTTTCACAACAGGATATCTCGGCCAACGTCATGGACCCCGAGGGGCGTCAACCGGCTGTTGAACGGCCAGTGGAAGAGCAGGGCGCACAGGCGTCTGCAGGAGGAATGATCGGTGAGTTGCAGCGAATCCTCACCGCTTTTACGGCTCGGTTGGATCTAATGACCGAGCAGAACGTCCTCCTTAACCGCAGGGTGGAGGCTCTCGCCACGCAGGTGGAAGCGCGCCCTCAGGGCGCTGCTGCGGCTCCCCCTCCTGTCGATCCTGTGCGCAACAGTGACGTTCCACAGGTCGTTCAACGACCCCTCCCACCTTCTCCTGAAGCATACATAAGCCCTCCAGAGCCGTACGGGGCTTGTGTGGAGACATGCGCGGACTTTCTTATGCAGTGTTCGCTCGTCTTCGCACAACGTCCCGTCATGTACGCGACTGGTGCTAGTAAGATAGCTTATGTGATTAATCTGCTTCGCGGCGAGGCACGCGCTTGGGCTACAGCGCTCTGGGAGCAAAATTCACGGCTCCTTCTGACATATGATGGGTTTGTGAGGGAGTTCAGAACAGTGTTCGATCACCCAAATAGAGGAGAGACCGCTTCAGCCGTGCTGCTGTCAATGAGACAGGGGCGCCGGAGCGCAGCTGCTTATCAATCAACTTCAACTTTTTTCTTATATAGCGCCAAATCACAACAAACAGTTGCCCCAAGGCGCTCCAGTCGACTTATGCAGTCGACTTCCGCATCGCGGCTGCGAGGTCCGGCTGGAATAGCACTGCCCTCCGTGCCACCTTCGTAAACGGACTGTCGTTGGTCCTGAAGGAGCACCTGGTGGCCAAGGACGAACCGCGGGATTTAGACGGGCTTATTGATCTCGTTATACGATTAGACAATCGGTTAGAAGAACACCGTCGGGAACGAGACGAAGGGCGTGGCCGGGCACGCGCCGTCCCTCTCCCTTCCGGTTCCGACCGAGTTCCGCCCTCCCCACGCTCCACGGCCTCTACGCTCCGTGTGGTTACAGCTCCCCCTGCTGACGAAGCTATGGACACGAGCAGGGCCACATTTAGGCCACCAGATAGACAGAGGAGGCTGGTCCGCGGAGCGTGCTTTGTTTGTGGCTCAATAGAGCATCAAGTGAGGAACTGCCCCGAGCGGTTAAACACCAACGCCCACCCCTAGAAACTGGGTTAGGGGTGGGCCAAAACATTCACGTGGGACATACCCATATTGCCACACGACTCCCAGTTACAATCCTTTATGAGGATTTAACCCTGAAGGCCCCAGCACTGGTGGACACGGGCTCTGAAGGGAATCTGCTAGACAGCAGATGTTCCAGGGAGGCAGGGCTCCCTCTGGTGGCGCTTACCTCGCCTGTGCAGGTGCGGGCACTAGATGGCTCCCTACTCCCTCTAATCACACATAAGACACCACCAGTAACTCTGGTGGTGTCAGGAAACCACCGGGAGGAGATCGAGTTTTTTGTGACTCCTGCCACCTCCCGTGTGATTCTCGGGTTCCCGTGGATGTTAAAACACAATCCCCGGATCGATTGGCCGTCTGGGGTAGTGGTTCAGTGGAGCGAGACCTGCCATCAGGTATGTTTAGGTTCCTCGGTTCCTCCCGGTTCCCAGGCTAAGGAGGAGGTCAGAGTCCCGCCCAATCTTGGGACGGTGCCGGTGGAGTACCATGACCTTGTGGATGTGTTCAGTAAGGATCTGGCGCTCACCCTTCCCCCGCACCGTCCGTACGATTGTGCCATTGATTTGGTTCCAGGCGTTGAGTTCCCGTCCAGCAGGCTGTACAACCTCTCACGACCTGAGCGCGAATCAATGGAGACCTACATCCGGGACTCTTTAGCCGCCGGGTTGATCCGGAATTCCACCTCCCCGATGGGTGCAGGTTTCTTTTTTGTGGGTAAAAAAGACAGCGGACTTCGTCCATGCATTGATTATAGGGGGCTGAACGAAATCACGGTTCGTAATCGATACCCGTTGCCCTTGCTGGATTCAGTGTCCACGCCCCTGCATGGAGCCCAGTTATTCACTAAGCTAGATCTTAGAAATGCATATCACCTGGTTCAGATCCGGAAGGGAGACGAGTGGAAGACGGCATTTAACACCCCCTTAGGTCACTTTGAGTACCTGGTCATGCCGTTCGGCCTCACAAACGCCCCCGCGACGTTCCAAGCATTAGTTAATGATGTCTTGCGGGATTTCCTGCACCGATTCGTCTTCGTATATCTAGACGATATACTCATCTTTTCTCCGGATCCTGAGACTCATGTCCGGCATGTATGTCAGGTCCTGCAGCGGTTGTTGGAGAACCGGCTGTTTGTGAAGGGTGAGAAGTGTGAGTTTCACCGCACCTCTTTGTCCTTCCTGGGGTTTATCATCTCCCCCAACTCCGTCGCTCCTGATCCGGCCAAGGTTGCGGCGGTGAGAGACTGGCCCCAACCCACCAGCTGTAGGAAGCTGCAACAGTTCCTCGGCTTTGCGAATTTCTACAGGAGGTTTATTAAGGGCTACAGTCAGGTAGTTAGCCCCCTGACAGCCCTGACCTCACCAAAAGTTCCCTTTACCTGGTCGGATCGGTGCGATGCCGCGTTCAAGGAGTTGAAACGGCGCTTCTCGTCTGCACCTGTTCTGGTGCAGCCCGATCCTAGTCGCCAGTTTGTGGTTGAGGTGGACGCCTCGGCCTCAGGGATAGGAGCCGTGCTATCCCAGAGCGGAAAGGCCGATAAGGTCCTTCACACGTGTGCCTATTTTTCCCGCAGGTTGACCCCGGCCGAACGGAACTATGACGTCGGCAATCGAGAACTCCTTGCGGTGAAAGAGGCTCTTGAAGAGTGGAGACATCTGTTGGAGGGAACGTCCGTGCCATTCACGGTTTTCACTGACCACCGGAACCTGGAGTATATCAGGACCACCAAGCGGCTGAACCCCAGGCAAGCCCGCTGGTCACTGTTCTTCGGCCGTTTTGACTTCCGGATCACCTACCGTCCCGGGACCAAAAACCAGAGATCGGATGCCTTGTCCCGGGTACATGAAGACGAAGTCAAAACGGAGTTGTCGGATCCACCGGAACCTATCATCCCGGAGTCCGCTATCGTGGCCACCCTCACCTGGGACATAGAGAAAACCGTCCGGGAGGCCCTGGCATGGAGCCCGGTGTTGGGTATTTTCTCCTCCAAACATTTTTAAAACCTTTAACAAGACAAACAGAGTCAAGAAACACCAGTGAGACAGAAAGTCAAATTTTACGCGCGGAGTGCGGCCAGGCTGTACACCAAAGCTACACTAAAGTCTGGCCTGTGCTTCGCTCTTTTTATTAGTGAATCCCTCATCACATAAACAAAAACTTGTCCTAAGGGTGGGGGGAATGACGCAAGACAAGTTTCTTCCCGTAACATAAACACATACGTCAATAAGCGCAGCTGTAAGGAAAAACAGTTTCTTTCTTTACTCTTATCGTCGGAGGTCAGCACATCTCGTTCGTCTGTTGCAGTTATCAGCTGTTGTGCATCTGCCTGGAGTGTCCTGGTCTTCACGCTAAGCATCACATCACAATCAGAATAATAATAAGTACATCCAGCTTCTCATTCCCAGTTCAGATTGACCCCAGCATGCTAAAACAAGGTTGAATAACACGTACATTCTCGGGTTTAAGTGCAAACAGCACAACACCGTTCTCATCAGAAAGAAGACAAAAGGTACAAATGTTTAACAGTGATAACATATATATATATATATATATATATATATATATATATATATATATATATAAAATCCTTAACACCCGGATCCCGGAACTGGGCCGAAGAACAAGCTTTACGTCCCACCAGAGGCCAGGGCTGCAGTCCTGGACTTCTGTCACGGCTCCAAGTTCTCCTGTCATCCAGGGGTGCGTAGGACCGTGGCAGTTGTCCGGCAGCGCTTCTGGTGGGCGTCCCTGGAGGCCGACGTCCGGGATTATATCCAGGCCTGCACCACCTGCGCCAGGGGCAAGGCTGACCACCGCAGGGCATCGGGACTGCTCCAGCCGCTGCCTGTGCCTCATCGCCCCTGGTCCCACATCGGCCTGGATTTTGTCACGGGCCTCCCGCCGTCCCAGGGCAACACCACCATCCTCACGATAGTGGACCGATTCTCCAAGGTGGCCCACTTCGTGGCCCTCCCGAAGCTTCCGACTGCCCAGGAGACAGCGGACCTCCTGGTCCACCACGTCGTCCGGCTGCATGGGATTCCAACAGACATCGTCTCCGATCGCGGTCCCCAGTTCTCCTCGCAAGTCTGGAGGAGCTTCTGCCGGGAACTGGGGGCCGCGGTGAGTCTCTCGTCCGGGTATCATCCTCAGACCAACGGGCAAGCAGAACGGGTCAATCAGGAGGTGGAACAGGCCCTGCTCTGCATGACGGCCGCGCACCCGGCGGCCTGGAGTACCCATTTGGCCTGGATCGAGTATGCCCATAACAGCCAGGTGTCTTCAACCACCGGACTCTCCCCTTTTGAGGTGTGTCTGGGGTATCAGCCCCCGTTGTTTCCGGTGGTTGAGGGAGAGGTCGGTGTGCCCTCAGTCCAGGCCCACCTGCGGAAGTGCCGTCGGGTGTGGTGCGCCGCCCGTTCTGCTTTGCTAAAGGCCCGGACGAGGGCAAAAGCCCATGCAGACCGTCGGCGGACCCCGACCCCTGCGTATCGGCCAGGGCAAGAGGTGTGGTTGTCCACAAAGGACATTCCCCTGAAAGTGGACTCCCCCAAACTACAGGACCGTTACATCGGTCCCTTCAAAATCCTTAAGGTCATCAGTCCAGCCGCAGTGAGGCTTCAGCTTCCGGCCTCACTGCGGATCCATCCTGTTTTCCATGTGTCCCGGATAAAGCCGCATCACACCTCACCCCTCTGTGCTCCGGGTCCGGCGCCGCCTCCTGCCCGGATCATCGATGGCGAGCCGGCTTGGACTGTGCGCCGGCTCTTGGATGTCCGTAGGATGGGCCGGGGCTTCCAGTATTTGGTGGACTGGGAGGGGTACGGACCCGAAGAACGCTCCTGGGTGAAGAGGAGCTTCATCCTGGACCCGGCCCTCCTGGCCGATTTCTACTGCCGCCACCCGGACAAGCCTGGTCGGGCACCAGGAGGCGCCCGTTGAGGGGGGGGTCCTGTTGTGTGGGCCGCTGAAGAGGAGGTACTGCTGGCCCACCACCACCAGAGGGCGCCCTGTCTGAAGTGCGGGCTCCAGGCACCAGAGGGCGCTGCTGCCTCACAGGAGCAGCCGGGACGACAGCTGACACCAATCATCTGATCAGCAGGGGTATATCAGCAGGACGACATCTCCACCTCTTTGCCGAGATATCGCTCTACCTAGAAGGTACCGTACTCAGCCGACTGTGTTCTTTGACATTAACCCTTTGTTACTTTTGTGCATTAAACAGCAGACATTCTTCCAACGAGAGGTGGAGGTGGTTTTCCCGCCATACGGGTTGCTGGGTGCAAACGCACCCACATTTAACTGTTTTTGTTCCTCGCCAGCAGTACCAGATCCGACACGCGGAGGCAGTGGCCACCTGGGAGTTCGGGACTTGGCAGCTCCAGTATTCCCGGGGTTCGGTGGCGGAGGAAATCGTGTGGTTCCGGTTCTGCTTTGGACAGACGTCTCTTATCTTCGAGCCTGCCCACGTGACACATTTTTGTGAATTGACTTCTTTGTCTATTGTTGTAATCCGTTGTGTTTGTTGTGCTTATTCACAACAGTAAAGTGTTGTTATTTGACTTCCTCCATTGTCCGTTCATTTGCGCCCCCTGTTGTGGGTCCGTGTTCCTACACTTTCACAACAATAACCCCCTTGTGTCTGACGATTTGCGGATGTTAATGCTGGATTACGGTCACAAATATCCATTTTACCACATAAAACTCAATTTGTGACCGTAAAATCCAGCATTAACGTCTGCAAATCATCAGACACAACAACATTATTCCCTAATTTTTTTTTATACTGAGAAGCCTGATTTCCTGTTTGAATTTGAAATGGCGTCAACAAATTAAAATGTGTGAAATACCAAGGGGCTGAATACTTTTCCAAGCCACTTGTAGCACACAGCTGGAGACGGTTGGTGTCAGGCACTCATCTCTGGAAATACTATGGATTAGTCAGGTGTGGAGGCAGCAGGACAGGATGACAAAAGGACACTGTGGAGGTCACTCTTGTTCCTTCAGTTTGTCTGGTTAATTTGACGTTGGGCCTCACTGCCAAATGTTCCTCATTCTCACTTGTATTTCCAGTTACACATTTCTTTGGTACCTTTGAAAAAAATGGCCCTTCACTCTTGGATATTTGTATTCTTCCTGTTTCACACCAATCATTACAGAAACATGACCTCCAGGACAACTTGCTCACTGTGAATCTTTGCGACAAAGACCTCTTTTCTCACATCTGCTACTCTACATGGACAGGCAGGGTGATGAACTCACAGGTTAAAGTTCTCACAGCGCCTGGTCTGGGTCCGGGGTTGCAGTGAATGTCTGATGGAGGCTCTGGTCTGGTCTGGAAAGGACATACTGTTACATTAATAACACACCGCAGTACTGACAACAGGAAGTGTGTGTGGTGTTCAGAGCTGCAGGTCTGGGCATCAGAGGATTCAGAGTGCTGATGCAACCCGCTGGAGTGCCCTTTCATGGTGAAAGTTAAGGGCCCCTTCACACATAACACAAAAACGCAGAAACTGGAAGAAAATCTGCAAATCAAACACGAAATGGGGAACCACGAACTATTGTGTGCATGCAGGAACACAGTGCGAGTAGCTGGGATGTGTTGCACCACATCGCGCCGCTGATGTGGAGAGAAATAAAATAAAAAACAGCTGTATAATTAATGAATATCACTGGGTTGATATAAATAAGAAATAAAAGGGCACGCAATCCAGAACCCTGCGGTTAAATAACCCTGGTTAAATGAAAAATAAATGCCACTCACAGGATTTGAACCTGTAATTTACAAAATCTCTGATTGCCAGACGGAAACTTTAACCCTGTGTGACAATCACTGTCTTATAACAGTAGCGTAAAATGGCTACAATCAACAAGGAGATGAATGCAAATTTTTAAAAAGAGACAAAAGCGCCGTGATAACTGACGAAACAGCATTTGTTACGGCGTATTTCTGCTGATGCGTGACTGAAAGTGGCATATCTGTTGCACTGTTGGCTTTTCCTGCGGTGCGCCGCCCACAGGACATGAACTTTTTTGAAAAAACTGATTGGCCACTTGAATTTTCAATAGGCAGCCAGGTAGGGGTCAATTGAAGAATTACATGGGGTCAAAATTAAAAGATGCACCAATCATATAGAAAACTTCACCACATTATTTGCTTGATCATAAATAATCCAAAAAGATATAGTTTGGACAATCTGTGACTGAATGTTATGGAGTTATGAGGTGAAAGCAGCAAGAATGGTGACAAATGTCAGTTTCAGTTTAGACAGGGGTCAAAAGATAAAGTTGCTCCATTAATTTTGCTCCAGCTGTATTTGTGTTGAATTTAATGCTTGTATCACCATTTGAAGGGTTGTTTCAGTTATCTGCTGCACTAATAAGCCAACAGAGCATGAACCAGCTGCTGTCTGTTAGCTTAAACATGTGTATATAAGACAACCCAAATTAAAGGAGAAATGCTGGTTTTAACAACCTGGACCTCATTTCTGGCATAAAATACAGTCATTTACTCACCAATATAAGTTTGGTGTGATTAGAAGTCCATAGTTCAAATAATGTGTTCAGTTCAAATCTGGTGGATTAGAACTTTTTGTGGTACACAGCACAAACTACTGGACAGGAGGAACCTTGCAGTCAATGTGACTCATTCATTTCAAAATGCAGCTCTTTCAACCAGATGTGTGGTGCCGTGACATGACATCTGTGTCCAAACAGATTTCAGGGGAGTCCAGTGAAACCCCAGCCTTCGCTCTAGCTCCACCCATGCCAGGAAGTGTTCAATATTTGACATTTCCTGTTTCACTCTGACTGAAAAGTTGGCACTTCCTGTTTGAGTGTGAGTTTGCCACTGAGTTCCCATGAGATTCCATGGGATCTTGTTAATTAAGATAATAGATAATTATAGTGGGCGATTTTAACATCCACACAGATGCTGAGAATGACAGCCTCAACACTGCATTTAATCTATTGTTAGACTCGATTGGCTTTGCTCAAAATGTAAATGAGTCCACCCACCACTTTAATCATACCTTAGATCTTGTTCTGAATTATGGTATGGAAATTGAAGACTTAACAGTATTCCCTGAATACCCCCTTCTGTCTGATCATTTCTTAATAACATTTACATTTACTCTGATGGATTACCCAGAAGTAGGGAATAAGTTTCATTACAGTAGAAGTCTTTCAGAAAGTGCTGTAACTAGGTTTAAGGATATGATTCTTTCTTTATGTTCTCTAATGCCATATAACAACACAGTGCAGAGTAGGTACCTAAACTCTGTGAGTGAGATAGATTATCTCGTCAGTAGTTTTACATCCTCATTGAAGACAACTTTGGATGCTGTAGCTCCTCTGAAAAAGAGAGCTTTAAATCAGAAGTGCCTGACTCCGTGGTATAACTCACAAACTCGTAGCTTAAAGCAGATAACCCGTAAGTTGGAGAGGAAATGGCGTCTCACTAATTTAGAAGATCTTCACTTAGCCTGGAAAAAGAGTCTGTTGCTCTATAAAAAAGCCCTCCGTAAAGCTAGGACATCTTTCTACTCATCACTAATTGAAGAAAATAAGAACAACCCCAGGTTTCTTTTCAGCACTGTAGCCAGGCTGACAAAGAGTCAGAGCTCTATTGAGCTGAGTATTCCATTAACTTTAACTAGTAATGACTTCATGACTTTCTTTGCTAACAAAATTTTAACTATTAGAGAAAAAATTACTCATAACCATCCCAAAGATGTATCGTTATCTTTGGCTGCTTTCAGTGATGCCGGTATTTGGTTAGACTCTTTCTCTCCGATTGTTCTGTCTGAGTTATTTTCATTAGTTACTTCATCCAAACCATCAACATGTTTATTAGACCCCATTCCTACCAGGCTGCTCAAGGAAGCCCTACCACGATGCACTGTTTCTTTCTCGTTTGCTCTGTATGCACCACTCTGCATTTAATCATTAGTGATCGATCTCTGCTCCCCTCCACAGCATGTCTTTTTCCTGGTTCTCTCCCTCAGCCCCAACCAGTCCCAGCAGAAGACTGCCCCTCCCTGAGCCTGGTTCTGCTGGGGGTTTCTTCCTGTTAAAAGGGAGTTTTTCCTTCCCACTGTAGCCAAGTGCTTGCTCACAGGGGGTCGTTTTGACCGTTGGGGTTTTACATAATTATTGTATGGCCTTGCCTTACAATATAAGGCGCCTTGGGGCAACTGTTTGTTGTGATTTGGCGCTATATAAAAAAAAAAAATTGATTGATTGATTGATTGATGAACACTGAAGTCACCAACAATCAAAATGTTATTAACAGAAGTTGCCATCAGGGATAAACTCATCAAATTCTTAGATGAATTTGGTGAGATAACAGTGACAGTGACATTTCTGATTTTTTTTTCCTCTGATCATGAGTCTATGTGGCAGCCTGAATGGAGCAGACAGCCAAATGTTTAAATGAGTTGTATTTGATACCCCCAAGAGCCGTTAAGTGAAATCAAGAGTTATGAATTAAAGGGACACTTCTGCCTCGCTTTGTATCATGAGGAACATGACTAAATGTGTATGTGGGTGGGACAGCTTCATTTAAGGGGAGGAGGACATTAGGTTTCAACCAGGTTTCACATAGCTTTTTCAATGTGAAAAAGCTATGTTTTTTTAATTAGATTCTTTATCAACAATGATGCTGAGATTGATTTTAAGATTAATGAAACCTAGACTAAAGACTTTACTAGAGTTGAGACTTTGACCTTTGATATTGTCCCATCCACACCATGATAGACCAGTTTGAATCCTCCTCAGATGCTCCTGGCCTTATTTCCCTTCCGCTTGTTCTCTTGAACACCAGAAGGAGTTTTTTCTTTACCACTGTCACATGCCCAGCAAACACATGACGTATTGGTGACATGAGATTTTGGTCAAAATGCAGTCATGTCTAAACAAGACATCATCGTGACATCACCTTAACATCATCAATTGATGTAATTTAATGGCATCCATAATCAGTTGTCATGTGACGTCATTTGGATACATTTTATGGATCATCTGTGACATCCATAAAATGACATCCAGCAGACATCATGTAAACGTTACAAGACTGACTGGTTATTGAATATCCCAGCAAACATTTCTACATTGCTACGTTTTAGCTATGCCATCAAGTGATGTTGTGTTGGTAGGCAGGGGTGGTGGCCAAGTAGTTAGTGTGCTTGGCTTCAGAGTGGAAGGTTCCAGATTCAAACCCTGCCACATTTCTCAATGTAATGTGGAGTTGCGTCAGGAATTGCATCTGGCAGAAGACTTGTGCCAAATCAACATGCAGTTCCACTTTGGATCTGTTGTGGCGACCCTGAGTGAAAAACAGGGGAGCAGCCAAGGCTCTTACTATAATGTAATCAGGTGGAAGCCTTTCTTTTTCTTTTGGCCACAGCAGATCAGTCATTTCCATCTCACGCTTGTCCAACCACCTGCATGTCTTCCCTCAACACATCCATAAACCTCCTCTTTGGCCTCCCTCTTCTCCTTCCTTCCTCAGCATCCTCCTCCCTATACACTCTGGGTCCCTCCTCTGCACATGTCCAAACCATCTCAATCTCATCTCTCTGACTTTGTCTCCAAACCGTCCCACCTGAGCTGTCCCTCTGATATGTTCATTCCTAATCCTGCCCATTCTCATCACTCCCAAAGAGAATCTCAACATCTTCAGCTCTGCCAACTCCAGCTCTGCCTCCTGTCTTTTTGTTAGTACGACCGTCTCTAAGTCATACAACATTGCTGGTCTCACGACTGTCTTGTAAACTTTCCCCTTCACTCTTGCTGATATTCTTCAGTCACAAATCACTCCTGCCACCTTTCTCCACCCACTCCCCTGCCTCCACTCTCTTCTTCACCTCTCTACCACACTCTCCATTACTTTGGACAGTTGACCTCAAGTATTTATAGTCATCTACTTTCACCACTTCTACTCCTTGTAACTGCACTACTATTCCACTGGGCTCCCTCTCATTCACACGCATGCACTCAGTCTAGGTCCTACTGGCTTTCATTCCCCTTCTCTCCAGAGCATATCTGCACCTGTCCAGGCTAGACTCAACCTGCTCTCTACTCTCACTACAGATCACAATGTCATCTGCAAACATCATAGTCCATGGAGACTCCTGTCTGATCTCATCTTTCAACCTGTCCATCACCATTGTGAACAAGAAAGGACTCTGAGCTGATCCTTGGTCTAATCCCACCACTACCTTGAATAAGTCTGTCATTCCAACTGC
This sequence comes from Thalassophryne amazonica, assembly GCF_902500255.1. Lineage (NCBI taxonomy): Eukaryota > Metazoa > Chordata > Actinopteri > Batrachoidiformes > Batrachoididae > Thalassophryne > Thalassophryne amazonica. Next base: position 138,788,714 of record NC_047106.1, read on the forward strand.
ACATCTCACTGCTGTCACACTATCCTTGTACATGTCCTGTACTACCCTAACATACTTCTCTGCCACTCCACACTTCCTCATACAATACCACAACTCTTTTCTTTGCACCCTGTCATAAGTGTTCTCCAAAAACACACAATGTAACTCTCTCTGTCCTTCTCTATACTTCTCCAACAGTATTCTCAGAGCAAACATTGCATCTGTAGTGCTCTTTCTCAGCATGAAACCACATTGCTGCACACAGATCTTCACTTGTTTTCTAAGCCTAGCTTCTACTACTCTTTCCCATAACTTCATGTTGTGGATGATCAACTTTATGGCTCTCTAGTTATTGCAGCTCTGCACATTACCCTTGGTCTTAAAAATAGGAACCAGCACACTTTGTCTTCACTCCCCAGGCAGCCTGTCACTTTCTAAGATTTTATTAAACATTCTGGTAAGAAACTCCACTACCATCTCTCCTAAAAGTTTCCATGCCTCCACTGGAATGTCATCTGGACCAACTGCCTTTCCACTCTTCATAGCTGCCCTCACTTCTTCCTTACTAATCTCTTGTACTTCCTTATATACTCTCACCACATTATCCAGCCTTTTCTCTCTCTCATTTTCTTCATTCATCAGCTCCTCAAAATATTCCCTTCACCTTCTCAACACACACTCCTCACTTGTCAGCATATTACCATGTGCATCTTTTACCACCTTAATCTGCTGCACATCCTTTCCAGTTTTGTCCCTTTGTCTGGACAGTCGGTACAAGTCCTTTTCTCCTTCCTTACTATTCAACTTCTTGTCTTGCTCACAATATGCCTTTTCCTTACCTTTTGCCATTTGTCTTTTTGCTTTACACTGCATTTCCTTGTACTGCTGTCTGCTTTCTTCAACTCTCTGACTATCCCAAAACCTGTTTGCCAACTGGACATCTTTGTTCCACCACCAAGTCTCCTTTCCTTCCTTCCACTGTCCAGATGTCACACCCAGTACTGTCCTAGCTGTCTCCCTCACCACATCTGCAGTACTTTTCCAGTTATCCAAAATTGCTTTCCCTCCAACATTCTTCCTCCTTCATCTTCCACCATCTGATCCATTGTTTAACTCTCACTTTCTTCTTCTTCTTTACCTCTAAAGTCATCCTACAAACAACCATCCTGTGGTGTGTGTGTGTGTGTGTGTGTGTGTGTGTGTGTGTGTGTGTGTGTGTGTGTGTGTGTGTGTGTGTGTGTGTGTGTGTGTGTGTGTGTGTGTGTGTGTGTGTGTGTGTGTGTGTGTGTGTGTGTGTGTGTGTGTGTGGTTAACCTCTGAGGTAAGGTGTATGTGATGTTGTGGAAATATGATAAATACAGTGTACTTGACTTTAGAACAGGTTTCTCTGTGGTCTCGTCACTTTCTCACTTTCTGCTTCCATGTGATACCAACGCACCGTCCTGATCGCTCCTCGTGTGTAACCAGCAGGCTGGCTGCTGCACAGATGACCATAAGTTGATGTGGCTGCTGGGTGTGAAAACCAGAATTGCATCAGGTGCAATCTACAGAAGACACACTGTGCTGTGCACTGCATTGTGCTGAGTAGAAGATGGGCTCCAAAAGCTTAACCCTCAGGGGTCTGTGGACTTGCTGGCGAGTTCACATCAACGATGTTTTATGTTTCTGGACGCCTGAGGGTTAAAGACATTTTCAGCGTCTAGATCAGCATCACAGCAGAGATGCCGCTGAAAAAGATGTCAGATGCAGCTCTGCTCGCACCCTCAGCCACACACTGACGGTGTCACTCTCTTCATATCTTGCTCACTTGTGCTCAGCACTCACAGGTTAAGTGTATAGAACAAAATGGATCTGATTTTAAGAAAGCAAACAATCAAAAATGTTCTCCTCAGTCATGACACAGATCAGCTCAAGAAGTCCAAACTGCCAACAGCTCACACAGATGATCTTAGGTTTATATAGCCTGATGTTTATCTCAGGATCAAGTGTGAAAATGTGTAGATGCCCACAAGTAGCACACACACACACACACACACACACACACACACACACACACACACACACACACACACACACACACACACACACACACACACACACACACACACACACACACACACACACACACACACACACAACAATGTCTCTGAGCAACACTCAGGTGATAAAACAGGTAAATATTGGACTTCTGCATCGAAAACTGCAGACGTGGTTGTGCTTTTTATTTGAGTAGACATGACCATCATCAGTTACAGGCTCTGAGTGTAGTTTTGCTCAGACCAAACTGTCCCTCCCTTTGTGACATCATAGAGACACAGAAAAGACAAAGACCCTGTTATCAATATAGTCACTTGCGAGAGACAAAGCGTATCATGTGTTGCTATGTCACCCTCATGTGGTTTCAAACCGGGTGGCTGGAACAACCTAATTCCCTACTGGGACATGAACCATGCAGGTATGTCTGGATGGTGAGAGGAAGCTTACACAAAACTGAATCTTCAACCTTCATCCAAAACTGGCAACATCACTGTTCTGCAGTCAACAAGCTTGCTACAGAGCTGCTGCTCAACTGTTAGAGAGCTGTTACCAACCTGAAACCAGGCTGTTACAGAGCTGTTACCAACCTGAAACCAGGCTGTTACAGAGCTGTTACCAACCTGAAACCAGGCTGTTACAGAGCTGTTACCAACCTGAAACCAGGCTGTTACAGAGCTGTTACCAAGGTGACACCAGACTATTACAGAGTTGTTACCAAGGTGACACCAGACTATTACAGAGCTGTTACCAAGGTGACACCAGGCTGTTACAGAGCTGTTACCAAGCTGACACCAGGCTGTTACAGAGCTGTTACCAAGGTGACACCAGGCTGTTACAGAGCTGTTACCAAGCTGAAACCAGGCTGTTACAGAGCTGTTACCAAGGTGACACCAGGCTGTTACAGAGCTGTTACCAAGCTGACACCAGGCTGTTACAGAGCTGTTACCAAGGTGACACCAGACTATTACAGAGCTGTTACCAAGGTGACACCAGGCTGTTACAGAGCTGTTACCAAGCTGACACCAGGCTGTTACAGAGCTGTTACCAAGGTGACACCAGGCTGTTACAGAGCTGTTACCAAGCTGAAACCAGGCTGTTACAGAGCTGTTACCAAGGTGACACCAGGCTGTTACAGAGCTGTTACCAAGGTGACAGCAGGCTGTTACAGAGCTGTTACCAAGCTGACACCAGGCTGTTACAGAGCTGTTACCAAGCTGAAACCAGGCTGTTACAGAGCTGTTACCAACCTGAAACCAGGCTGTTACAGAGCTGTTACCAACCTGAAACCAGGCTGTTACAGAGCTGTTACCAACCTGAAACCAGGCTGTTACAGAGCTGTTACCAACCTGAAACCAGGCTGTTACAGAGCTGTTACCAAGGTGACACCAGACTATTACAGAGTTGTTACCAAGGTGACACCAGACTATTACAGAGCTGTTACCAAGGTGACACCAGGCTGTTACAGAGCTGTTACCAAGCTGACACCAGGCTGTTACAGAGCTGTTACCAAGGTGACACCAGGCTGTTACAGAGCTGTTACCAAGCTGAAACCAGGCTGTTACAGAGCTGTTACCAAGGTGACACCAGGCTGTTACAGAGCTGTTACCAAGGTGACACCAGGCTGTTACAGAGCTGTTACCAAGCTGACACCAGGCTGTTACAGAGCTGTTACCAAGGTGACACCAGACTATTACAGAGCTGTTACCAAGGTGACACCAGGCTGTTACAGAGCTGTTACCAAGCTGACACCAGGCTGTTACAGAGCTGTTACCAAGGTGACACCAGGCTGTTACAGAGCTGTTACCAAGGTGACACCAGGCTGTTAAAGAGCTGTTACCAAGCTGACACCAGGCTGTTAAAGAGCTGAAATCAGGCTATTGCAGAGCTGTTACCTGGCTTCAATCAGGCTGTTACAGAGCTGTTACCAAGCTGAAACCAGGCTGTTACAGAGCTGTTAAAGAGCTGAAACCAGGCTGTTGCAGAGCTTTTACGAAGCTTCAATCAGGCTGTTACAGAGCTGTTACCAAGATGAAACCAGGCTGTTACACAGCTCTTATAGAGCTGATACCAGGCTGTTACAGAGCTGCAATCAGGCTGTTACAGAGCTGTTACCAAGCTGAAACCATGCTGTTACACAGCTGTTACCACGCTGAAACCAGGCTGTTACACAGCTGTTACCACGCTGAAACCAGGCTGTTACACAGCTGTTATAGAGCTGACACCAGGCTGTTACAGAGCTTTTACTAAGCTGATGCTGTCTGCCAGAGGGAAGGGTGACAAAAAGTTTGTGTCCTGGGTGAGATGGAATGGCCACAATCTTCCTTGCTCACCTCATGGCCCTGGAGGTGTACAGGTCCTGTAGGGATGTCAGATTGCAGTCGATCACCTTCTCTGCTGTGTGGATGATGCATTGCAATCTGCTCCTGTCCTTAGCAATGGCAGCAGTGTACCAGACGGTGATGGAGGAGGAGATGATTGACTCACTGATGGCAGTGTAGAAGTTCACCATCATTGTTTTTGGCAGGTTGAACTTCTTTAGCTGTCACAGACGGTACACACTCTGCTGCGCTCTCTTGGTGAGAGAGCTGATGCTCAGCTCCCACTTGAGGTCCTGGGTGATGGTAATCCCCAAGTAACAGAAGGACTCCAGAATGGCGACTGGGGAGTCACACATGGTGACAGAGGTGGCCAGGACTGGGCTTTTTCTAATGTCAACAACCATCTCTACTGTCTTGAGGGCATTGAGCTGCAGATTGTTCTGTTTGTGCCAGGACGCCAGGTGATCAGTCTCCCATCTGTAGGCAGACTTGTCCGCATCACAGATGAGTATGATAAGGGTTGTATTGTCCACGAATGCCAGGAGCTTTACCGACTGATGACTGGAGGTGCAGCTGTTGGTGTACAGGGAGAAGAGAAGAGGGGAAAGAATGCAGCCATGGGAGGATCCAGTACTGATGGCCCGTCTGTTGAAGATGTGCTCTCCCAGCTTCACATGCTGCCTCCTGTTGGGCAGGAAGTCAGTGATCCACCTGCAGGTGGAGTCGGGCACGCCAAGCTGAGAGAGCTTGTCCTGGATGAGTGTAGTGAAAGCAGAGCTGAAGTCCACAAACAGAATCCTGGCGTAGGTTCTTGGGGAGTCATAGTTGCTGGAGGATGAGGTGGAGGGCCGTATTGACAGCGCTGTCTACCGACCTGCTGTCTCTGTAGGCAAACTACAGGGGATCCAGGTGAGGGTCAGAGATGGCATTGAGGTGTCTGAGGACAAGATGCTCGAAGGTCTTCATCACCACAGAGGTCAGGGTGATGGGTCTGTAGTCTGTAAGCCCTGATGTTCTTTGTTTTTTGGGGATGAGGATGATGGTGGAGGCCTTGAACCTTGATGCTGGCACCTGGCATGTCTCCAATGAGGTGTTTAAGATGTCTGTGAACACCAGGGACAGTTCTTCAAAATGGATGGGGAGACTGAGTCAGGTCCACAGACAGACAGATGCACAGAGAGGCAGATGCACAGACAGACACACAGACAGACAGACACACAGACAGACAGATGCACAGACAGACACACAGACAGACAGACACACAGATGCGCAGACACACAGACAGACAGACAGGTACACAGACAGGCACACAGACAGGAAGACACACAGACAGACAGACAGACAAGAGTGGGAAATAACCTCACTGGTGAAGTTAATGGCAACAAAAAGCAACGGTACAAACACACTGTACACAAAGTAACACACACTGAGAGAAAGCTGTTTGTGGGCACAACCACTGCAGGTACTGCTCAAACACACACACACACACACACACACACACACACACACACACACACACACACACACACACACACACACACACACACACACACACACAGTACATTATCTTATCAGCCATCACAGGTGTGCACGCTGAATCGGCCCCACCCATTGGTGATTTTCTGCTTAAGATGGATGGTTTTGTGTGTGTGTGTGTGTGTGTGTGTGTGTGTGTATGTGTGTGTGTGTGTGTGTGTGTGTGTGTGTGTGTGTGTGTGTGTGTGTGTGTGTGTGTGTGTGTGTGTGTGTGCATGCGCGTGCATCACCATGGTGACAAACAGACGTTAAAGTGAGCTGCCATCCTGTCTTCATCCCGCCAGCCTGGACTGTCTTCCACAAAGTCTCCAAAGTTCCTCGGAGTAAATATGATGAGTACAATATTAAACAATCACAGAGTGTCTTTGCTGTAAACAAAGATTAATTCTCTGATTCGCAGCAAATATTTGCAGCAAATAATCAGAGTTGTGAGGATATTTGCTAAGTCATGCTGTCTTCTTTGCTGTTGCTTCTCCACACACAGATTAAGACTAAGCCAACTTTTGTTTATGTTTGATTTTCTTAAATAGACAAAAATCAGACGATCCTTTCCATTTTCAACACCATGTGTCCATCGACACACTCAGCCAGGTGGCTGAGCAAATCAATTCTTATTTATTCTATAATGTTACATATCAAATATACAACAAACAACATAACAAAATGATTAAACAAGAATATGGAAGCCACAATAAATGAATGCATAAATATGTGAACTCAACACAACTAAATCATAAAGTTCACAGTCAGGTTTCTTTAGACGGGTCCAGAGATGGACACAGGAACATTTACAAGTTTCTGAATATGTTTCAGACTTCATTTACACTAGTAATTAAGAAACACAAACAACATGGTACTGCATGGTAAATCTGACTGGAAGAGGCAGCTCTCAAAAGACTAGCGAGGGAAGCCACCAAGACTCCCACAACAATGTAAAAAGAGTCCCATGCTTATGTGACTGCAGGTGCAGAAACTGTGCAGCCTTTGCCTGGTGACTGGTGTAGAACAGAGAAGGAATTTCTTAAAAAGAGGATGTGAAATTTCAACTACAGTTTCCCAAAGGTGCAAAGACTCTGGTGCAGATTTTGTCTGGTTTCTTCTAACATTGTCCCACCTTGGGTGTATCCCTTGATGCAATGGACAAATGTTACACAGTGCACATTCTCTCCAGTCACAGTAATAGAAGAATGTAACACCTTCAGCATCATCATGGGTGAGTTGGTGGCTTCCCTCACTTGCCTCCTTCTTGAATAGTCACTCATTGTGGTTGTTTATTTTTTGAGAGCAGCCTATTCCACTCAGATGTATCATATAGTCCCACGCTGCTTCCATGAATGGCTGAGGTAAATGAAATAGTGACTTTGAAATGTGCACGTATCGATGCACTGACATTTCTAAAGAAAACTGACTGTGAAGGTCAGCGTAAATCTGTCTACCTGAGAACGGTTCATAAGTTTGGCTTTGATCTTTTGATATCCCCTGACATCAAAGAGCATAATTTTCAAAATTGTTAATATTAGAAAACAATTTTTTGTGTATGTGTTATTTCCAAAAAATATAAATGTGTAAAATCTCAAAATGCTTCCTCAATGTTTCTTTCTGCAGCTGCCTTGCTAATGTATGTTAAAAATTACATTTTTCATATTTTCTCTTCCTGATCGTGTTTGCATGCTTTGATGAATAAATGAATAGAAATGAATTGTGTAACTTTGTAAGAAGTTTGTGTCGCCATCTAATCCCTCCCATCATGCAAAGTCACTCTTGTCCTCATCTTATAATATATGTCAGTTGTATGCACGTATGTCCCATTCCATTCCACGTATATCCTTAACTAGGTTTAAGGATATGATTCCTTCTTTATGTTCTCTATTGTCATATACCAACACAGAGCAGAGTAGCTACCTAAACTCTGTAAGGGAGTTAGAGTATCTCGTCAATAGTTTTACATCCTCATTGAAGACAACTTTGGATGCTGTAGCTCCTCTGAAAAAGAGAGCTTTAAATCAGAAGTGTCTGACTCCGTGGTATAACTCACAAACTCGTAGCTTAAAGCAGATAACCCGTAAGTTGGAGAGGAAATGGCGTCTCACTAATTTAGAAGATCTTCACTTAGCCTGGAAAAAGAGTTTGTTGCTCTATAAAAAAGCCCTCCGTAAAGCTAGGACATCTTTCTACTCATCACTAATTGAAGAAAATAAGAACAACCCCAGGTTTCTTTTCAGCACTGTAGCCAGGCTGACAAAGAGTCAGAGCTCTATTGAGCTGAGTATTCCATTAACTTTAACTAGTAATGACTTCATGACTTTCTTTGCTAACAAAATTTTGACTATTAGAGAAAAAATTACTCATAACCATCCCAAAGATGTATCGTTATCTTTGGCTGCTTTCAGTGATGCCGGTATTTGGTTAGACTGTTTCTCTCCGATTGTTCTGTCTGAGTTATTTTCATTAGTTACTTCATCCAAACCATCAACATGTTTATTAGACCCCATTCCTGCCAGGCTGCTCAAGGAAGTCCTACCATTATTTAATGCTTCAATCTTAAATATGATCAACTTATCTTTGTTAGTTGGCTATGTACCACAGGCTTTTAAGGTGGCAGTAATTAAACCATTACTTAAAAAGCCATCACTTGACCCAGCTATTTTAGCTAATTATAGGCCAATCTCCAACCTTCCTTTTCTCTCAAAGATTCTTGAGAGGGTAGTTGTAAAACAGCTAACTGATCACCTGCAGAGGAATGGTCTATTTGAAGAGGTTCAGTCAGGTTTTAGAATTCATCATAGTACAGAAACAGCATTAGTGAAGGTTACAAATGATCTTCTTATGGCTTCGGACAGTGGACTTATCTCTGTGCTTGTTCTGTTGGACCTCAGTGCTGCTTTTGATACTGTTGACCATAAAATTTTATTACAGAGATTAGAGCATGTCATAGGTATTAAAGGCACTGCGCTGCGGTGGTTTGAATCATATTTGTCTAATAGATTACAGTTTGTTCATGTAAATGGGGAATCTTCTTCACAGACTAAAGTTAATTATGGAGTTCCACAAGGTTCTGTGCTAGGACCAATTTTATTCACTTTATACATGCTTCCCTTAGGCAGTATTATTAGACGGTATTGCTTAAATTTTCATTGTTACGCAGATGATACCCAGCTTTATCTATCCATGAAGCCAGAGGACACACACCAATTAGCTAAACTGCAGGATTGTCTTACAGACATAAAGACATGGATGACCTCTAATTTCCTGCTTTTAAACTCAGATAAAACTGAAGTTATTGTACTTGGCCCCACAAATCTTAGAAGCATGGTGTCTAACCAGATCTTTACTCTGGATGGCATTTCCCTGACCTCTAGTAATACTGTGAGAAATCTTGGAGTCATTTTTGATCAGGATATGTCATTCAAAGCGCATATTAAACAAATATGTAGGACTGCCTTTTTGCATTTACGCAATATCTCTAAAATCAGAAAGGTCTTGTCTCAGAGTGATGCTGAAAAACTAATTCATGCATTTATTTCCTCTAGGCTGGACTATTGTAATTCTTTGTTATCAGGTTGTCCTAAAAGTTCCCTAAAAAGCCTTCAGTTAATTCAAAATGCTGCAGCTAGAGTACTGACGGGGACTAGCAGGAGAGAGCATATCTCACCCGTGTTGGCCTCTCTTCATTGGCTTCCTGTTAATTCTAGAATAGAATTTAAAATTCTTCTTCTTACTTATAAGGTTTTGAATAATCAGGTCCCATCTTATCTCAGGGACCTCGTAGTACCATATCACCCTAATAGAGCGCTTCGCTCTCAGACTGCAGGCTTACTTGTAGTTCCTAGGGTTTGTAAGAGTAGAATGGGAGGCAGAGCCTTCAGCTTTCAGGCTCCTCTCCTGTGGAACCAGCTCCCAATTCAGATCAGGGAGACAGATACCCTCTCTACTTTTAAGATTAGGCTTAAAACTTTCCTTTTCGCTAAGGCTTATAGTTAGGGCTGGATCGGGTGACCCTGGACTATCCCTTGGTTATGCTGCTTTAGACGTAGACTGTGGGGGGGTTCCCATGATGCACTGTTTCTTTCTCTTTTTGCTCTGTATGCACCACTCTGCATTTAATCATTAGTGATCGATCTCTGCTCCCCTCCACAGCATGTCTTTTTCCTGGTTCTTTCCCTCAGCCCCAACCAGTCTCAGCAGAAGACTGCCCCTCCCTGAGCCTGGTTCTGCTGGAGGTTTCTTCCTGTTAAGAGGGAGTTTTTCCTTCCCACTGTTGCCAAGTGCTTGCTCACAGGGGGTCGTTTTGACCGTTGGGGTTTTTCATGATTGTTGTATGGCCTTGCCTTACAATATAAAGCGCCTTGGGGCAACTGTTTGTTGTGATTTGGCGCTATATAAAAAAAAAGTTGATTGATTGATTGATTCCACTACGTTATATTTATTTATTTTACAGTGAACAAAGTTTTACCTATTTGACTCTTTTACTTCCTACAGACTCTGTGTGTCTCTCTGTCATCTACAAACCTCACAGATGTTACCCCTGATCATTGGCTAATAAATTAAGTGTGTGTGTGTGTGTGTGTGTGTGTGTGTGTGTGTGTGTGTGTGTGTGTGTGTGTGTGTGTGTGTGTGTGTGTGTGTGTGTGTGTGTGTGTGTGTGTGTGTCTGTGTGTCTGTGTGTCTGTGTGTGTGTGTGTGTGTGTGTGTGTAAAGTTAATGATTTGAAAGCGACTGCTTCAGGGTGAATGGATGAACATATACGTCCACCACCTGTCGTAGGATCCTGCTGTCAGCTACAACAAAAGTTACTGAGAAGAAAAACTATATTTCAGTAACTAACTAAATAAATAAAATATAATGCAATGCTAAAAAACCCTCGGCTGTATGAGCATTGTCTTCTTTGCAGTTTGCAGTTGTTTAATTAATTATTAAGATCCTACTGTCTTATGTACAATTTGTACAAGTTCAGTAAAGCCCCTCTTTCAGTCAATCAATCAAAAACAATATTTACGTTTTAAAGGCGTCTGCAAGAGGGTGTGCGTTTGTGTGTACATGCACTGTTGGGAAGACTGGCAGTTAGCTTTGAGTTTGCAGAAGTTAGCGTGCACGTTGATGTCCGCAAAATGTCTTGTAAATCACTCCAGAGGTGTTATTGGGTTCCAAAAACAGCATTTTCAGTTTTAGAAGTGTTTATTTCTTGCTGGCTTTTACATAATATATGAGAAAGGCATTATATTTGGCCAAAAATGAAGGGAAGTTAACATCTAGCGACACCAGGAAGTGACGTCACCATGCTAACATCCACAAGATCATACCATAAAAATAGGAACAGACTGTGAATTTTTAACCTCTTAAAATACCTCTAAAAATATGTCAAGGTTAGCCATCTTTGAATTTGTCCAAGGTCTGTGTCCCAAGAATGTTCCCTGTGAATTTGAGAACTCTTGCAGTAATCGGACTGGACTTATGCCGAGCACAGACAGACCTTTGTATTACCCAATGGCCATATTTGATGGCCTCAGGTAAAAATAAAAGAAGCCATTTCACCTTATTCCATTCACATACTGATGACAGGGTCATGCTGGGAGCATCTTGTGATTAACCCTCTGGGGTCCGAGGGCATTTTTTGGACAGTTCACTCGCCTAGCATAAATGTTTTATTATTGCTGTTAACAGCTCTCCCTGCATCCCACAATCAAGTTTTATGTCTCTTTTTTTCAGGACAACCTGTGCTTTCAGAATATATATGTTTTTGTTGTGTTTTATAAGTGTAATAAAGGTTTACAATCAGAAATAAAAAAGGAAAAAATAAAGTGAAAAATAATTTTCCACACACATTTATTCAAAACACACAGCAAACTATAAATGTAACACTTTATAAATGTAATTTGAGGTCTTGTGTGAAAGACTGTACAACAAAAAGGTTCAAACAATAAACACAAATGCACATTTTGAACAATATATACAAAATGGTCTATGCTTTTTGTTGTCCACTGATATGGTAAACAGTGCCTTATGCCGAGAAAGCAACAGAGTTATCCAGTAACATTCACATGCAAACTAGTGGAGCAATCCTGATAGTTACACACTCTTTGTTTGAGCACGTGAGATTGTCATCAGAGGCTCTCGGCCTGCTCCGTCTGCTTTCACTTTCGCTGTGCGTAATGGTGCATGGCGCATTGGAATAGTATGTACTCATTGGAGCACCCAGGGGGCTATTCAAACAGGCCAACTAGTAACATCTCACTCCTGAAAATGATCTTTGGCTTTTCACGTGAGGTAAATCTTGGAAAACCATGTGACGGTGAACCAATTCCGATTGGACACACACATTGCACACGTCATCACAAGCTTCTATGAGGAGTACAAAGATGGCCTATGGCTGGCTCGAAAGTCCGCAGAGTTAAGTTTTCGGCAACAAAAGTATGTTTCTATCTCATATCATTAAAAAGTTATTAATAATTTCGTAAAGCTTGGTCTTAGCCATCGTATACGACGGCGTCTCTTCAACACCCACATTTGTCAAGAAAGCAAGCCTGCTTTTCCATCCTAAGCCTATTACTCCCACCCCTTAAATGGGATACTGTAGCAGGAAACAATGAGAGTATAGGACTAACTTCTGGTTAACTGGTTAGTTAGTCCTCACACCATGAAGGCATGGAGACTACATGTCCCACCAGTCCCCTCCAGGCTCCAGGTCCAGGTCATTTGGCAAGAGTGATCACTTGCTCCAGAATGAGATTGAGCTGGGCAAGGTCCTTTGTGATGATATCGAGTCAGTGAGTCTGTGGTGCCCTTCTAGGTCTTTGTCAGCTTTTGAGTCAAAGTTAAGTGTGTTGGTGTCTGGATGTTTGGGTGGAAAGCAGCAAAGGTGCCCACACCACTGGAGCCAGTGGCCAGTGGTGGGCGAGGGCTCCAAGTATGAGTGGTTGGTGTTGGCATTGTGTAAGCTCATCTTTGGAGATATGTTTCTTCCAAGAGAACAATCTCTACTTCATACAGCAGCACAGCCAGAATAAAGGCACTGTAGATTCAGAGCTAAGGCCCCTGTTGTGTGTGGGCCGCTGAAGAGGAGGTACTGCTGGCCCACCACCACCAGAGGGCGCCCTGCCTGGAGTGCGGGCTCCAGGCACCAGAGGGCGTCGCCACCTGAGGAGAGCAGCCAGGGTGACAGCTGTCACCCATTAATGGACACAGCTGACTTCACTCAGTACGGAGGTATATCAGCAGGACAGCGTCTCTACCTCAGTGCCGAGATATCGCCTAAGACCAAGGTAACATTCTCTGCAGCATATTCTGTGATTGCTAAAACTTGTTAAACCTTTCAGGACTGGTGACTACTGAGAACCTCTTTCTTTGGATAAGTACTCACCTTCCTGTTGAACTTTGCCAAGAGGTGGAGGCGGCTTCTCCCCTCTCTGTTACTGGGTGCGTTCATCCACTCCTGTGTGTTGTTGCTCTCTCCTGCCAGCAGCACCGGATCCGACGAGCGGAGGCAGTGGCCACCTGGGAATTCGGGACTTGGCGGTTCCAGTATTTCCAGGGTTCGGTGGCTGAGGAGATCTGGGTGGTTCCGGTTCAACTGAGACGGACGTCTCCTACCTTCGAGCCTGCCCACACGACACCAGCGGATTCGACCCTAAATTGTATTTGTTATATTACTCGTGCTTGTTTCAGCAGTAAATCTTGTTATTTACTTTCTCCATTGTCCGTTCATTGCGCCCCCTGTTGTGGGTCCATGTTCCTACACTTTCACAACAGCCCCTTTCACACCGGGGCTGCTCCCAGTTGCTCCCAGGTGCATCGTGCGTCGTTATGACAATGCCATGTGGAAGCAACCTAGTGCCGAGACAAGGCAGCTCAGCGCTACAACAGCGAGATGGGCGCAAACAAAATTAAACATGTTTAATTTTTGTTTTGTTTTTTTGCGTCCTCTGCTCGACGCAAAATTAAGTGGTTTCAGCGCAAGTCAGAGCAACAGGACAGTACTCAGTGTGACTGGAAGCCACACACTCACAAGACAACGTTACCCGATGCCAATTTATGATTCCTGCTGAGTTTCATTTTTCCTGAAGCTGCAGCTTCTTGTCTGTCTGGAGCTGTCTGATGAAGAGAGGCACTGTGAGGCAGCAGCAGCTTCTTCTCTCACAAATGTGTTTAAATAAAATCCATAAAAGTCCTGCTCACAGATTGATTGCCAGAGACATCCAGTAAAAAGTCCAGACATCTCCAGTCCACTCACAAACGATTCGTTCACACGCGCACATGTGGACAATTAAAAGAAAGAAAAAAAAACTGTTGGGCTGCAGTTCCTTGTTCTCCCGTCAAACTCTCATCACTGTGTTAAAAAAGGGACAAAAAAGGACATAAGTCCTGCTCACGGGCTCATTGCTAGAGACAGGACATGTCCACATCAACTATAACTCTAGACTTCTCCACATTTACTCACGGACAGTTCGTTCACGCGCACATGTGAACAATTATAAAAAAATAAAAAAAAAACTGTCTGGCTGCAGGCAGTTAGTTCCTTGTTCTACCCTCAACCTCTCATCACTGTGTTAAAAAAGGACCAAAAAGGACATAAGTCCTCCTCACAGACTGATTGCCATAGACAGGACATGTCCACATCAACTATAACTCCAGACATCTCCACATTTGCTCCCGGACGGTTCGTTCACACGCATCTCGCAGTCAAAGGAGGAAAGATAAACTATAACAGAACTCAGAGCACAGACCTGCATCTCAGCACAAAAACCAAAACAAAAAATGGCAAAAACCCGAAGGTAATGACGGTGGTCCAGAAGTAGTAGCTACACTATCGCGCTCCGGAAAAATAACAAAGGCAGTAAACAGACACTAGAATTGAAAATGCTATAATTAGAGTGTTATAAACAGCAGCAACAAAAATCAAAGCCTCCCATACCATTCCATATTCTGCAGCCTTTAAAAATCCATCGGAATTGGCATGTCTTTTGCCTCTGCTTCAGCTCCGCCATAAGCACTGTCGGCATTATTTTCGCTGCCAGAATGCTCCTGGTTTGAATGTTCATCTGAAAGATACAGCTCCAATCTGTAGGGTCTAATCACTGCTGTGACATCCTCAGGATCTGAGTCAGTCTCGATTTCCTCACAGAAATAATCCACACTTGAAGAGTCAGAAAAGTTCTTGATCTTGTCACTGTCCATGCTGAGGTCTATCTGTTCCTGTTGTTAATCTAACAGACGGGACTCTACACACTGTGACGTCACGGCATCACATGACCGCTGATGGAATGCTGCCAGCGTGCTTTCCAAGAAACACACTTTTGAGAAACTGTACAAACTTTATTTCTCAGTGATAATGATTAAAACCACTTTCAACTTACTATACTCTATGTATATTTTTGATATTTATATCAGTTTTACCTAATTTTTTAGGTGTCATATCCACTTTAATGGGTCACTGTAGTCCAAGGCAGCCTTCAGATCTTTGAGAACTTCAATGGGCAATGGTTATTCTATGTGATATGATGGTTCAGCCCGGATTAATGCCAATGCTTTATATCCAGTTTCTGTTGTGTTGTGGTGCCCACAGTCCTGCTTACTTGTCATGGTCCTGGTTACTTACTTTAGGGCTCCACACACCTGCTTGATAATCTTGTGGAGGTGTCATCTCTCATCAGTGTTCCCTTTCATTTTGTCGTGGGCTCTTCTTTGTGGTTTAATCTTTTGAGCTGCAGGTGGTTCCAGTTAAACCTTGCTGACTTCATGATCACCAGCTTGTGGAACTATAGTCCTTCTTCACTGCACTTCTTCTTTGGACCTTTTATCTTCTTGGCAGCCTCCACTGTAAGTGTCTACAATGTTGGTGTTCATGATGTCCTGAGTCAACTCGCTGTCAAGCGGGTATATGGATGGATGGATGGATGGATGGATGGATGGATGGATGGATGGATGGATGGATGGATGGATGGATGGATGGATGGATGGATGGATGGATGGATGGATGGATGGATGGATGGATGGATGGGCGGGCGGGCACAGGGCATGCAAATGAGAGAACAGCAGTGACACTTGTCTGTCATCCCACTTTGCACCAGGTGGAGGATGAAGCTGATACTTTTTCATTGCCCCTCCCACAAACAACAGGAAGAATGTTTTTTGAGTCCAGATTAAATGAAACAATAGAAATGGTCAATGAAACACAAAGATCAGAGGCTAACATGTCCAAAAGTGGTTCTCAGTTCCAGGTCTGGTCGCTGCTCCAGCTTCAAAACCCAGTCTGACAGATTGTTGCATCTGAGTCCAAACACTGCGTGTGACAGTTCCTGTGTGAGTGTGAGCTCTCCGCAAAGATATGTCTGTGTTTAAGTGATTTACAACCACGACTGATGTGTCAGATCACGTGCTGTCTTCAGCTCCAGTCAGTCAGTCGCTCACACACAAAGTTTGACCCAACACACGCTGTCCAGATGCTGGAGAACATTCCTCAAGCTCTCATCACACTTGTGGACATTTGATGTCTCCTCACACCACCCTGTCACTGTCACAGCCTGGCAGCTGGCTCGCCAGCACGTCCAGCGGCCACAAAAGAACACACATTCTGCCCCAGACCAAACATACACACTTTAACAACACGGTAACACAATTAAAGTGTTCAAACTGTTTCAAAGACCCATGAAACAGACTCCAAATGACACTCAGACATGTGCTGGATTATGCACAGAGAACGACACCACATGGACAAAATGTCAAAGCTGGCACTTCCTCACAATGCGGGTGATCCTCTTCATAATCCTCCTCCTCTTTCTCTAATTTTATCCTCTGAAGAGACCTACTATCAAAGACATCCACTTGTTGCCTTAGGGCACCTGTTAACATCCACGTTTCACAACCATATAGTAAGACAGGAACCATGAGGACCCTAAAGACTTGGACCTTTGTTTGCCTGCAAAGATATTGGCATTGCCAAATGCCTCTGTCCAGTGACTTCTTCCCATGAGACACATACGTCACTGCTGAGATAAGTGCATGTCTCGACAAGTTCAACACTTTCACCACATACAGATACACTTTGGGATGTCATTAAAATGTTGAATGTTAGTCTTGATCCAGGACAATCACCAACCCAAAAACTTTGATTCCTTGTTCAGCTTCTCAAGTGCTGCACTCAGAGTTTCCATTGATTCTGCAAACATCACAGCATCATCCATGAAGTCATCACCAGTCCATGCAAGCACTGAACAGACCTCAGAGTCTCTGCCTCCACTCCACTGTGCTAGTACATCCATCCATCCATCCATCCATCCATCCATCCATCCATCCATCCATCCATCCATCCATCCATCCATCCATCCATCCATCCATCCATCCATCCATCCATCCATCCATCCATCAAGCCAGCCAACTTGCCAGCCAGCCATCCATCCATTTTTGGTTGCTTCCTCTCCTGAGACTGTTGCCCCTGTCCCATGTTGGATCTGGAATGTGTTTCAGGCCTTAAAGTTGTACAGCTTCAGAAATGACAAAATTTTGTTTCATCTGAAACCTAAGCATTATAATGCTGGTTTGTTTTTGATATGTATTGCAAAATTACAGCTCACATTAATGACGATAACATATTTACCTGGGGGAATTCCATGGAAAATATTTACTTTTCCTTCTAACAGTGCCTGCAGGAGGAGGTGCATGTGCACATGCATGAATTTAGAGATTACCTTTGACCTTGCATAATGCATAATCTTGTGGCCTGCACACTAACATCCGTAAGACATCTTGTAAAACATTTCAGAGGTGTTACCTGCTTTCAAAAACAGATTTTTAGATTTAGAAGTGTTTATTTCTTGTTAATGTTTACAAAATATTTGAGAAACATATTAGATTTATTCAGAAATTAGCTGTTTCAGAGCCTTTCCCACTTTCTTTGTTAATTTATTTGGTTAGAGCGAGCAGCCAGCTGATGTCACGCTGCCTTTCTTTACTCTGATTGGCTGTCACTGTGTCCTTACCAGCATGCCGCACACAGATTGAGGGAAGCTCCCATGTGATCTGACATTGCTGCAAAATGGAGGGCATGGCATTTGATCTCTTGAAATTCTCCCCTTCAGGGGGATAAATTATATTTTTACAGATAGTGTGAAGTTTGATCATATGGGCCATATCATATTATGAATCCCCTATTTAAATGCTAAATAGTAAAATTATAGTGGTGCCAAAGAAAATTATTTTTATACTTAAATGTTAAAAAAAAAAAAACTCAGATGCCATACAGCTTTAAATGCAGGAGTGGGTATAAATTAATAAATTAAACTAAGGTGACTACAAAAAATGTGAAATATCTTGTGCATGTGTGTACATGTCAACATTAAACAAAAAATTCTATCAAACTGCACTAAATTCTTCCATAATAAAGTGTGAATTGTATTGTATTGGTCTGGATACAAACTGGATATTTATATAAGGGACAGGTGCATCATTTGGATATCCCAGAATACTCCAGGATTCCAAAGTAACTTGGAGTAAGAATTTTACTGTATTAACACGATAAACTTAGAGAAGCTATGATATTCACGCTGTGTAAAGCAGCCACGTGGGGTTTCCCGCTCTCAGTTTTTATAGATTCCAGAGTTCAACATCTGGCATAACAAAGCAAACATGACGCTCTCAAACTGACAAGCACAAAATCCGGGATGGTGCTGTGCATCACACCTCCTCAACCACAAACATCCTGAAACTTTAGAGGAAAAGCCCGAGTCCACTTCATCAGCCACAAGTAGTGCAACCTCAACCCATGTCATCTTATCCCGTTTAGACCTGCAGTTTGCTGTGAGCACACAGCTTTTTATTATTATTATTATTTTTAATCATAAGACCTTTATTTTGAAATTCATGTGTCATGTTGCTGACTGGAGTTGGAATGTGTAAAAACCATGACACAGACAATGCTACTCACAGGAATAAAGATAAGACCTAACTTTATTGATCCTGCAGAGAAACTGGGTCAGTGCATGCGGTCATTAGCCACAAAGAAAAAGAATGAAATCTATACACGAAATACAACAAAACACAATTCATTTTATATCTAATACATATATTCAAAAATATCTTTCAACACAGAGTTTTTAACTCTTTGCTCCTGGTTATTAACAGAAAAGCTGAATTCATTTAGTTTCATACTTCCAGCTGTAATGAAGTGGAATAAATTGCACTGTACTTAGTTTTTACTGTTTGTTGTGCAAACCTCCCAGACAGAACCAGGCCTTTTTTCTGTTTGTACTTCTGGTTCCTTCCCCAGCAATGATTGCACTTTACATAATTGGTCATCCTCATTTACTGTAACTACCACAAGGAAACCATACTGCTGTTGACAGGTAAAGTTTCCATGTCTACCAATCTACACACGCTGAGATGTCAAGGCACAGGAAGGGACTTAAAAGGGCATAAATGCATTGTTGTTCCAGCAGGTACAAAAATTATACCTTTATTTTTCCATATCATTGGGGTTGGAACACCAATAAGTACAAACACAGATGTCGCTCTGGTGTGATATAGTTTCAGTAGAATGGTGGGACAGTCCCATTTGGATGCACGTCATTGGATCCAGAAAAAAAACTCCTGTTCTGAGGTTGATCAGGATGAGAGGCACTGAGCAGGTCTGGTTATATTCAGGAGCACACAGATAAGCTGGTTATTTTGGAGTGCTTCCCTGAAGAACAGCGAGGTAAATTCTACCCCACCTAAACTTTGAGGAGGAAGACTTGGACTTTGACAACAGTTTGCATGATTTCCTTGAGAAGGTACCAACACATCGCTGACCTGTGAGATGTTCATGCTGACATGGGTAATGATGTAAAAAGCTGGAAGGAGGTGACTTGGAGAAGGAGGTTGCCTGACTCAATAATATCTTGCCTGGCTATAAGGTTGTATATAAGTGTGCTTAGCACTGGAAGAACTTAAAGCAAAGATTGAAGATGAATTATGTTGTTTTATCATTAGATCTACTTTTAGAGCTTACTCTAATACCTTTCTGACACCCAGGTGAAGAAAGGAGAAGACCATCAGTCAGTAAATGCAGCAGTAAATAAGATCAACTGAGGGAAGTAAGCTGTCGGACAGACATATTAGACCCAACACAGGTCATGAACTGGAAATAAATTCCAAAAGAACTTTTCCTCTATTCCAAGTAATGTTTAAGACTTTTAACCCTCAGGGGGTGCATCAACATAAACAAAAAAATTAAATAACATTGGCGATGGATTTCTGAGGGGAGAGGGTGATGTTGACTGCAGAAACATCTCCTCTTACCTGTGACCACAGGGTCACTGGTGCCTGATCTACTACTGGACATGAGTGATAAAGGAGGCTGTCAAAAAATAAGAGGTATTATGGCGGACATTCAACACGTAATGGATATAATTCACCATACTGAGTGTTTTTCCATTTGGTATGTGGTAACATGCCCAAATGTGCAAAACACATGCCAAAGTGTCGCTGAGCGGGGCCAAGCTGTTATTAAAGGTCTGAATTGTGTGAAAAGGGGGAATAAAGTGACCCGCCGGTGTATTGTCAAAATGGGAAATTGTTGCTCCTTCTTTCAGCTTTTGCATTTTCCACAGTGTACTAGAACTGAGCAGAGTAGGGGATGACTGACATAACTGTCAGGCATTGATAAGTTAAAAGGTCGACACATCCAGACCTTGCTGAAGAAAATATATGGGTGTTGGAGGAGTTTAGGGAGGTCATAGAAAGGACTCTGGTCAGCCTCAAAGAGATTCTGGATACTATCAAAATGACTCAGGAGAGGAAGGCACGACTGGACTTAACAAGAGCAGAGATCTACTCACCTCACCTAGTGATGCTGTTGGAACACTTTGGAAAACTCTTGAAATGAACTGACACAAGACTGCCACCATGACTCTGTTTCAGAGTATTGATGGGTAATAAAAAGATGGTCTTTAGACTAAAAACACTGACTCCTTCTCCTTTTCCTTTTCTTTCATAGCATTTCATTTGTTTAGGACTGCAGGCAAATTTACTTTTGCATAATTTCTTGACAAAACCTTCCAGCTTCAAATATTCACATGAATTTTTTTTATAAGAGCAAAATTTTACAAGAAAGATTAGCTTGTTGGAGATGATGTAGTAGATCTACAGATCACTAGTAAAGCTCGAGCTCATCAGAACATTGTAGGCTTTATCTTTCAGGCTGGCTCAGACTTTGGTATTCATGCATTCATTCTTGAAGAAGAAGCCCCTGAAGCCCCTTGGTTCTGGTGGTTAGCTCCAGATTCTGTAAGAAGATGACAGCTTACAACTCCTCCTGGACAAGATGCCAAAACACAAGTTATGTCCCCAGCCAAGGTGGTACCCATTTACAGCTGGGTGGACTGTAATAATGTAGATGAAGGGTCTTGTCCAAGGAGAGAGACAAATGCATGAGTGGGAATCAAAGCAAGGTCTACATCTTGACAGGTCAGCTCCTTATCCACTGAGCTACCTGCTCTACAATTAGCGGTGCATGAAAATACTGCTCAGCATTGTGGTTCTTCTGAGATCCTCATTTGTCTAATGATGGAGGTAAAACATGACCAGCTTCTTACTGGAAGCTGGGACAAGCCCTGTTGCGAAGTACCGCTACTCCCTCACTGAGGTACTGCTACTCCGTCAAGAAAAAGATCAACTTTATTTATCCAAAAGGAAATGATTTTGCCAGTGTACAGAAACAGCAAACAACAATTAGTTAAATTTAGTCAGTTACAGAAAGTGTTAGCAGTTAAATAGAAATTAAAAAGAAAAGTCAAGTAGAATACAAGTACAAAAAGCAAGTGTAAAGTACTGCCTAAAATAATAAAAATATAACGCAATGCTAAAATAACAGACCACAATGGAAACAAGTGTTTTTCACTTTCTTGTGCTATCCGTGTGCTTTAGTGTGCAATTACATAGGTACATCTACATTATTTTACTAAATAAACTCAATAAATCAATCAATCAATACCCTCGGCCGTATGAGCATGTAATCAATGAAAGAGTGTGTAGAAAGAATGTAACCTTTTGACCCCTTAGAATAGGTCAAGGTTAGCTATCTTTGAATTTGTCCAATGTCTGTGTCCCAAGAATGGTCCCTGTGAATTTGAAGACCCTGGCAGTAATAGACGGACAGACAGACAAATGGATGGACAGATGCAAAGTCTTCGCAATACCTAACGGCCATATTTTGGCCTCAGGTAATAAAATACAATAAGTACAACAAAATTTAAGCTAAATGACTGGAAGACATATTATACAAGATGTTTGATAATATTGCACATAAGTTGAATAACTGTTCATTATGTATCCCTCCTTCAGAAGGGGGAGGAATAATTCATTATACAGTCTGATTGGCACAGGTTGGAAGGACCTCTTGTGGTGTTCTGTGGTGCACCTCAGTGGTCTCAGTCTACGACTGAAGGGGCTCTGGCTGGACGTCAGTGTGGTATGCAGGGGGTGGGAGGTGTTGTCCAGGATGCTGAGCAGTTTCCTCAGCATCCTCCTCTCTGATACCTCCATCACAGACTCCAGCTCCACCCCCAGGACAGAACCAGCTCTCCTGATGAGCTTGTTGAATCTGTTCATGTTATGTACATTCAGCCTGCTGCCCCAGCACACTACAGTGTAGAAGATAATGCCATAGACCACCGAGTGATAAAACATCTGCAGCATGTTTCTGTGGACACTGAAAGATCTGAGCCTCTTGAAGAAGTACAGTCTGCTCTGACCTTTCTTATACAAGCATCTGTGTTTACAGTCCAGTCCAGTTTGTTGTCTAGGTGGACCCCCAGGTACTTGTAGTAGTCTACATTGTCCACCTCAGTTCAGTTAAAGGTAAGTAGGTTTGGACGGGTCTTCCGTCTTCTGGAGTCCACCACCAGCTCCTTCATCTTAGATACGTTGAGCTGCAGGTAGCTGAGTCCACACCACTCCACAAACCTGTCCACCACACTCCTGTACTCATCCTCTTGGTCACTGCCGATGCAGCCCACAATGGTAGAGTCGTCCAAAAACCTCTGCAGGCGGCAGGACTGTTGGTAATCCAGGCCACCAATGGATCCTTCACCTTCATGTCCTGTAGCTTATTGCTGAGCAAGTCAGGCCGGATGGTGTTGAACACACTGGAGAAGTTGAAGAACATGACTCTCACAGTGCTGCCTGCCTCCTCCAAGCGGGAAGTTAATAAAAGGAAGATAATTCTCTGCCTAAAAGGGTATTATCTAGCCAAAGTGGTTGGTTGAATCTGGTGCTCACCAACATTGGCATCGACCATGATCCAGTTTGGCCTTATTGCTGCAGTAATTAAACAGTGTAGAGAATTTCTAACTTTTTTCCATCGCTGTCAGACTCTCTTCAGGAGCAACTGAACCTTCATGGATGCAGGATGAGGAGGATGTTCTTGGCTGAGTCATTTACTCAGAGGATGATCAGGTCAAAGTGAAGCCAGAAGACAGACAGGACATCATCATCATGCATCACCTATTACTAGCTTTGTTTTGTGCCTCCAGTTGACAACCCCCCCCAGGGATTTCAGGAGACTTTCATTGGTTTTCAGTTTTCTTCATGAATTTTTCCTCTTCTGAAAAGTGTTCAGTGATCACATGTACTATCAGCGCCGTGCCAGTTGTTGGTGTGGAAGCACTCGTGGTGTTTGTTTGAGGAGGTCATGTGACCAAAAAAGGCTTTGCATTTGTGGTGTCCCTGACTTGATCCTGATCCTGCTTCAATCGATCCTGTCTAACCTGTCCTCAACCACCCACACACACCCACGCACACACACACGTTCACATCAGGTTAAATGTAATCAGTCATCAGTCTCCTCCTCTCTATTCGTCTCTCAGGTCACTGCTTTTTATCTCAGGCTTCTTTGCAACACTGACAGCCGACAGAGCAAAGTCCAAACTCTTATCTCTGCCTGTGCTGACGAGCGGTGCACTGCCTGTCTGTCTGACACTCTGCCTGTCTGTCTGACACTCTGCCTGTCTGTCTGACTGTCTGCTTGTCACTCCACCTGTCTGTCTGTCTGTCTGTCTGTCTGTCTGTCTGTCCGTCGGTGTGTTTGACTGGCGGTGTGGGACATTGTTCTGTTTGGAGACCCGTACTGTCAGTAATACGTAACCGCAGCAGTCACTCAATCGTCTGGTAGAAGAATCACCACATCAGTGACATCGATATGAAAATGTCACAAAGACGACACCACAGCTGTTGAAGTGTAACTGTGGTAAGACTCCACCACGATGCAGCTGAGGTTTGTGAACATCTGGGTAAAATGCATAAACGTTCAATGAATATTGGATGTGTTTTGTTCTTTCCTTATTTTGAAACATGGACAATGGTTACAATGCAGCTGCAGGCTGCAGCTGAAGAAGAAAAATGTTTGCTGTCGTGTTCTTGACCTCAGCTTCCTGGTTCTGCACCGTGCCTGCTAGGATTGCGTGGCAACACCATTCTGATGATTGGTGGACATTTATTTTCCTCACATATCACCAAGAATCATCATGACTCAGGTGTGCCATCACGAAGTGACACAACACGTCAAAAAACGTGGATCACATTGTGGGGTCTGACATCAGCAAGTCTTAGATCAGCCAACAGGCCAACTCATCTTCAGCATCATAAACCTGCCTGCAGTCCCTGAAATGTTGAGGGAGGAATCAGGAGCATCTTTGTTTGTGACTCACCAGGATTACAATCAAGGCTTTTCGTGATGTCCTGCACTCAGCCACCAGCAGGGGGGCGTCTGTATGAGGCGAGCGTGTGGAACCCACTGGGACAGTCTGCCTCAGCAGAATCGTTCACGACTCTGGGAGTTCTATCCATCAGGTTGACAGACATGTGGGAAGATCATCTGGAGTCATGAGGTTTATGGACAGAGGTGTACGCTGATATCATAACAGGAAGTTAACATCATGCATCACCTATGACTCGTTTTGTTTTTTTGCCTCCAGTTGAAAGGTTCATCCAAGGTTACTGGTGTTGTGACCAGTCAGCTTCCTTAATATTTATGACATCGTTTAGCTGTCTTGATAAAGAAGGTTGTGCAGTCTCACACTCATATCCAACATTAAATCTGGAAGCTATCAAAGCTCTGCATCTCAGATCTTCAATGGAAATGTCCAAGAACTTGTTCCAGAGTTTGATGTGGACCAGCAAAGAAGCACATATATGAGGTCTGTGAGAAAAGTATCCAACCTTTTTATTTTTTTCAAAAACTATATGGATTTGATTCATATGTTTTTACATCAGCCAAGCTTGAACCTTCGTGCACATGCGTGAGTTTTTCCACGCCTGTTGGTTGCGTCATTCGCCTGTGGGCAGGCTTTGAGTGAGCACTGCTCCACCCCTCTCGTCATTGTTTCATTGTGAGGAAATGGCAGAATGATTTGGGCTTTTTTTCCATCAGAATTTTTCAGAAACTGTTAGAGACAAGCAGCTGGAAACCATTCGAAAAATTTATCTGGCTTTCGGTGAAAATTTTACAGGCTTCACAGAGAATAAGGACTGTAACTAATGCTTTCAGGACGCCCCACAATGGCACACGGCGCAACGCGCTCCGAGCCACCATCGAGATGCAGAAACCACCACATCATTTCTAAACGGATGGCTGTGTGGAGCCGGGACCGAAGTGAGCATTTTCTCTGGTTATCACAAGAGCTGGACATCAGCCATTTTCCGGCAGATTTCACTTTTAACAAGAGATTTTGTCATGGAAAGCCGCGCGGAGGCTTCGCGTGTCACGACCGATTCGCTAATTGAGCGAGACAAAGGAACACCTCCATTTCGGAGTGCCAGAGGACAAGTTGGGACATGTCTATCTCGGCTTTCAATGCTTACCAGCTCAGTGAGTATAAAGAAATTGTAGAGAGCTGGGCATGTCCCAACTTGTCCTCTGGCACTCCGAAATGGAGGTGTTCCTTTGTCTCGCTCGATTAGCGAATCGGTCGTGACACGCGAAGCCTCCGCGCGGCTTTCCATGACAAAATCTCTTGTTAAAAGTGAAATCTGCCGGAAAATGGCTGATGTCCAGCTCTTGTGATAACCAGAGAAAATGCTCACTTCGGTCCCGGCTCCACACAGCCATCCGTTTAGAAATGATGTGGTGGTTTCTGCATCTCGATGGTGGCTCGGAGCGCGTTGCGCCGTGTGCCATTGTGGGGCGTCCTGAAAGCATTAGTTACAGTCCTTATTCTCTGTGAAGCCTGTAAAATTTTCACCGAAAGCCAGATAAATTTTTCAAATGGTTTCCAGCTGCTTGTCTCTAACAGTTTCTGAAAAAATTCTGATGGAAAAAAAGCCCAAATCATTCTGCCATTTCCTCACAATGAAAATCCGACGAGGGGGCGGGACCACTCCTCCCACAAGGCGTGCTCACAGGCGAATGACGCAACCGACAGGTGTGGAAAAACTCACGCATGCGCACGAAGGTTCAAGCTTGGCTGACGTAAAAACATATGAATCAAATCCATATAGTTTTTGAAAAAAAAAAAGGTACGATACTTTTCTCACAGACCTCGTACATGTGATTGGAAAAAAATGGTTCAATTTATTGACAAAACAGTTTCTTCAGTTATTCTAACATCTTTGGTGGTTTATGTTTTGTATGTTTTATGTGGATGTGTGAAATTGGAACCTGGAACAGTGGAACGGAGACAGCTCAAATGCTTGCTCACTAGCTTGAGCTGTAACCTGCTGATGTGACATCATCTGTGACAAAAGGTCCCTGGACATAAGCCACGAGACAAGACCAAAACATGTGGCTGGAAATTTGATTTTGTTTGACAATGCCAACAGAAACACTTTTTTCTGGGTTCTTCACTTATTCACTTATTACCTGCTTCACTGTGAATTTATTTCCTACAGAGGTGATCACCAGATCTTAGTTTCATGCAGCGACGTTTACAACTTACGTGTTCCAGCAAAATGGAACATACTACAGTCTGTAATGGTAACCTACTGGAGTTTGTGTGTGGTAATCATCATTGATTTTCTGCCACTTATTGGGGCTCAGGTCACAAGGCAATATACCGAGCACCTCAGCCCACACTTCCCTATTATTCGCCAAGTCTTCTAACTCTTCATGGGGGAATCCTGATGGGAAATAACATACAGTGAGGAAAATAAGCATTTGAACACCCTGAAATTTTGCAAGTTCTCCCACTTAGAAATCATGGAGGGGTCTGAAATTTTCATCTTAGGTGCATGTCCACTGTGAGAGACATAATCTAAAAAAAAATTAGGGAAATCACAATGTATGATTTTTTAATAATTTATTTGTATGTTACTGCTGCAAATAAGTATTTGAACACCTGTGAAAATCAATGTTAATATTTCCTACAGAAGCCTTTGTTTGCAATTACAGAGGTCAAATGTTTCCTGTAGTTTTTCACCAGGTTTGCACACTGCAGCAGGGATTTTGGTCCACTCCTCCATACAGATCTTCTCCAAATCTTTCAGGTTTGGAGTTTCAGCTCCCTCACTCCAGATTTTCTATTGAGTTCTGGTCTGGAGACTGGCCAGGCCACTCCAGGACCTTGAAATGCTTCTGACGGAGCCCCTCCTTAGTTGCCCTGGCTGTGTGTTAGGGGTCATTGTCATGCTGGAAGACCCAGCCATGACCCATCTTCAATGCTCTAACTGAGGGAAGGAGGTTGTTTGCCAAAATCTCGCAATACATGACCCCATCCATCCTCCCTTCAGTACTGTCCCCTTTGCAGAAGAGCACCCCTGAGTATGATGTTTCCACCCCCATGCTTCATGGTTGGGATGGTTTTCTTGGGGTTGTTCTCATCCTCTAAACATGGTAAGTGGAGTTGATTTCAAAAAGCTCTATTTTGGTCTCATCTGACCACATGACCTTCTCCCATGCCTCCTCTGGATCATCCAGATGGTCACTGGTGAACTTCAAACGGGCCTGGACATGTACTGGCTTGAGCAGGGGGACCTTGCTGCCCTGCAGGATTTTAAACCATGACAGCATCATGTGTTATTAATGTAATCTTTGTGACTGTGGTCCCTGCTCTCTTCAGGTCATTGACCAGGTCCTCCTGTGTAGTTCTGAGCTTTCTCAGAATCATCCTTACCCCACAAAGTGAGATCTTGCATGGAATCCCAGACCGAGGGAGATTAACAGTCATCTTGTGTTTCTTCCACTTTCTAATAAATAATCATAACAGTTGTTGTCTTCTACCAAGCTGCTTGCCTGTTGTCCTGTAGTCCATCCCAGCCTTGTGCAGGTCTACAGTTTTGTCTCTGGTGTCCTTAGACAGCTCTTTGGTCTTGGCTATGCTGGACAGGTTGGAGTGTGATTGTTTGAATGTGTGAACAGGTGTCTTTTATACAGGTAACAAGTTCAAACAGGTGCAATTAACACAGGTGCAGAATAAGAGGGCTTCTTAAAGAAAAATTAACAGGTCTGTGTGAGCCAGAATTCTTGCTGGTTGGTAGGTGTTCAAATACTTATTTGCAGCAGTAACATACAAATAAATTATTTAAAAAATCATACATTGTGATTTCCAGATTATTTTTTTAGATTATGTTTCTCACAGTGGACATGCACCTAAGATGAAAATTTCAGACCCCTCCATGATTTCTAAGTGGGAGAACTTGCAAAACCGCAGGGTGTTCAGATACTTACATGTGTGTGTGTGTGTGTGTGTGTGTATATATATATATATATATATATATATATATATATATATATATATATATATATATATATATACATCCAGAAAGACAGTGCTGCACTTTTTCCACATTTTTTAAGTTACAGCTTTATTCCAAAATGGATTAAATTTTTTTTCCTTAAAATTCTAACACGTGTGTGTGTGTGTGTGTGTGTGTGTGTGTGTGTGTGTGTGTGTGTGTGTGTGTGTGTGTGTGTGTGTGTGTGTGTGTGTGTGTAAGGCCTTGTTGGGGTCCACAGCCTTGTTGGGGTTTTGTTGGAAATCATATGTTCACTGAAGATGAGAAAACTCCAGGATTGTTTCAGTTTGTGATCATCAAACAGGTTTTCAGATAGAAGTGAAGCTTCAATCAGACTTTTAGAATGAGTCATGTGTCTCTGTGAGTTTGTGATCCGATGCTTCTGTTGGTGATCTCCAAAAAATGTCAGCGGGTGTAAAAAATAAAAAATAAAAAATCATCTGGTCTGAAGTCGATTTGGAGGATTGTGATCTGAGTCTACTTCATAGACGTACAATGTTTGTTTGTTTTGTTTGTTCAAATCAAACTGTCCACTTTTATGTCCACTGGATTTGTAACAGACTTTTTCTCTACAAATAAATGCAAATCTGCTGTGAGGAGCCTCTGCACTTTCTGACTGTTTAACTGTCTGTCTGCATACCTGTCTGTCTGTCTGTCTGTCTGTCTGTCTGTCTGTCTGTCTGTGAACGCCGTTTTCCAAAAAGAGAGAGTACAGCCTGAGGGTTGAACTGCAAGCTTTCTCTCTCTCTCTCTGTCTCTCTCCCGTCAGTCCCTCCCTCTCCTCGGGCAATAACAAGTGTAAACAGTACATCCTCCGAACAGGATCCAGGATGCGCTGCCTCATTTGCATTGCACATCTTAAAAACAGGCACCACCCTTCTCCCTTTCTTTCTTGTGAACATTTTATGGCTTTGTTCATTTATCTTTCCTTTGTACAGGATGCAGCGGGTGCACATGGTTTAGTGGGTGCAGAGGGTGAGAGGGGTACAGTGGGTCCAAATGGTGCAGTGGTTGCAAAGGGTGTAGGGGTGAAAAGGGTGCACATGGTGTCATGGCGGCAGTGTGAGTCATGTGTATCACGTTACATGTGCAGGTCAGAAATGAATGCAGCTGCTTTTCGGTGACTATGTGCAGGCGTGCATGCTAACGTGCAGCCAGCGAGGTGTGCTGTGGCTGTCAGTGATGCCTGGGGGGCAGCTGTCACTGCGCGTTCTGCACAGAGACAGTTTCACCTCAGGACACAAATATCCATTATTTTAAATAAATGACAACAGTATCACAAAGGTGTGAAAGGAAAACATTATTTCTGCTGCTTCTCTGTGAGCTTGGTGGGCGGCGTACTAATTCAGACAAACCTCAAACCCTTTACACTCCCACACATCACTTTATTAGCTGACTGGTGACAAATTAACATTCTGCATCTTATGCAAAAGCAAATGCATTTTCCTTGTAAGTCTGGAATGAGAACAATGACTATTTAGAGTATGAAAACAATAGATGTCATGCAGGAAGTTGCATGTATGTTAATGCTAAGATTGGACACAAACGTTAGATGTCTGGTTTGGCTCTTTAAGCAAACTGTAAAACCTGATAAGTTCTTTTTGTTCAAACTACTTGTTGAAACTGATAACAGAAAAAAATTATACTCAATAAAGAATGTTCCTTTAACTAAAAAAAATTGTTTGTGTCACTTAAATACTTTTATGTTGTTAGTTTCAACAAATTTTAGTTAGTTTTAAGTTAAATCAACTTGTTGGGGTTTTGCAGTCCAGCATTACTGGTTTTCATTCATCATTCATTTGGGGAAAATCCACACTTGGTGTACGATCAAAGTGTGCTATAATTAACAAAGTGTTACCCGCTTCTTGCCCCTCCAGACTTCCAGATTTCATTCCAACAGCACCATCGACTCATCAGGAATGCAGAGAGGATCACCCCTGGTCTGGTGTGTGCCAGTCTGGGGGCCCCGTGCCCCAACCGGAGGAATTTCATTCATACAAGAACACCATAGGGGGAAATCCACACTTTGTGTGCAATCATAGTGCACCGTCGTGGCTTACAAATTAGCCGATTTTCAACTCCCACCCTGGACTCCCAGCTTTCCCTCCCACAGCCCTGCTGACCACCAGGGTCAAATGATAATGATGATGATAATAATAACATAAATAATAACAAATATGTAGTTGTACAGCTAATGTTACAAGTGTGATTTTTTTTCTGCAACATATATTAGCTGTACAGGTAACAATCCATCGGCCTTTTAATTGTACCTAATGATAATGTTCAGTTAAAAAAGATAGTTATGTTATTTAAATACACAATCATATCAAATGCTTGAGGAATTATATTTATTAATTACATTGAGCATGTCAGTCACTAAGTTAAGTTATCTATGAGTGCAGTGTTTTCTATAAAGCGTATATTAGCTGTTGTAAAATTGACATTTGCTGATAAAGTTCAGTCAGTAATCAGATAGACTAGAATGTTTTCTGTTTGACTGAAAAAAAAGATGCACACTTTTGTCTATGTCTATGCAAGAATACGTGATAATGCATTTGTGCTAAAACTTTTTACAGTCAATTCCTCGAAAGCCCAAGCTGGATTTTTACAGTGTTACATTTTACTATTTATAAATATTCACTGTATGAGCGCATTAGTTGCTTCAAAAGATTGCTGATTAGTTTTTAAAGAATATAAAATTAACATTTATATAAAAAGTCATTATATATTGAGAAGTTATTGCTTGGAGTGATATATCACGTAATGAATTTAAGACGGCCAATACGTTGCGAAATATGTATACAACTGGCATATAAATCATATGATTGAGAGAAAATTCTTATATTTTGCAAATGGATACCATTTTTTTCACAAAAATGTTTAACAATATACATACAATAATAACTGTAAATAGCAGTGTACAGGTAACATGAATGTACAGTTCATGATTGGTGATATGTATGTGCAGTTAAAGGAACATAGGCCCAATTGTAAATGTGCATGTACAACTCATAAAAATTAAGATTGGATTGAGAGATCTTTTGGTAGTTACCCCCGACCACCAAAAATAAATAAATAAAAAATGTGGAGATACTGTTTGCCATCATAATTTCCTGACCCATGAACTAGTTAAACCAAAAGAACATACAGTATATATATCATGAATGATAGTCACATTTTGCAACTTACATTTTGCAAGACCTGCATTCACGTTTTGTGGGATATTTTATTCACAGTTTGCAGCAAAATTCTTAAATGTTCACGGATATTCACGGTGTGCGTAAATTTTTGTTAACGGTTTGCTGATAATTCCCGATTTACAGCAGATTCACGTTTTGGAGGTTTGATGCCAACAGGACCATGTCATCTGCGAAAACCAGTGATGAGACCCTCAGCTCACTGAACTGAAGACCCTCCTCCCCCTGACTACACCTTAATATCCTGTCCATGAATATCACAAACAGGATTGAAAGACAAGGTGCAGTCTTAGCAGAGGCCACCCTCCACGGGAAACGAGCCCGGCTTACTGCTGAGGACTTGAAAGCAGCTCTCGCTTTGTGAGAACAGAGATTGGATGGCCCTGAGAAGGGCCCCCCCTCACTCCATACTCCCGTAGCACCTCCCACAGTATCTGCCGGGGTACCCGATCACACGCCTTCTCCATGTCCACAAAACGCATGTTGACTGGATGGGCATACTCCCAGGCCCCCTCCAGGAACCCACATTGTTCATCTTCAATCTGAGGTCCAACTATCGGCTGAACCCTCCTTTCCAGGAGTAGACTTTACCAGGAAGGCTGAGTAGTGTGATGCCCCTGTAGCTGGCATACACTGTTTGGTCCCCTTTTTAAATATGGGGACCACCACCCCAGTTTGCCACTCCTTAGGCACTGTCCCAGACCTCCACGCAATGTTGAAGAGACGTCTCATCCAACACAGTCCCTCCACACCAAGAGCCTTCAGCATTTCTGGACAGATCTCATGAACCCCCAGTTTGACTGTACTCAAACAAGTTTTTTTGTTGACCTTTCTTTGTTATACTTTATAGATATATTTACTATATTTTTGTTATACTTCTACTCTGCAATGTGTTATTATGTTCTGTATGTCCTACTGTCTTGAGACTGATGAAACTAAAGTTGAATTTCCACCCTACGGACAATAAAGATTTCATAATTGTAATTGTAATTGTAATCAGTGACTTTCTCTTGGGGAATTAATGGTGATTCCCCATCAGTTTTCAGCTTTGCCTCTACTACAGAGGGCACTCCAGTCTGATACAGGAGTTCCTCAAAGTGCTCTTTCCAATGCCCAATTATCTCCTTAGTTCAGGTGCTTCATTTTCCTCTCCTGAGGTGCATGGCCCTCAAGAAGCACCTTGGTGCTGACCGAAAGTCCTTCTCCATGGTTGCTCCAAACTCCTCCCACACCTGCTGTTTTGCCTCCCCCACAAGAGAGGCAGCTGCCCTTTGGGCCTGTCGGCACTTTGCAACTGCCTCAGGAGTCCTCTGAGATAATATATCCCAGAAGATTCCTTCTTCAGTCAGATGGCTCCCTAACCACTGATGCCACCACGGTGTTCAAGGGTTACCACCTCTTGAGGCACTTAAGACCTTCAGGCCACAGCTCCCTGCTGCAGCTTCAGCAATGGAAGCTTTGAACATTGGGGATGGAGATGCCAGAAAAGCTCTGCTGGAGGTGAGAGTTGTAGATCTCACACAGTGGGCCCCTCCAGATGTTCCCAGTTCACCCACACTATCCGTTTGAGCTTACGAAGTCTGTCCAAAGATCTCCCCCGCCCTCTGATCCAACTCAGCACTAGATGATGATTAGTTGACAGCCTTCAGCCTAGCCTGCTCTTGCACCATGTACACTTATGTGCAACATTATTTTCGTACATGGTATTCATTATGGACAGTCCATGACTAGCACAGAAGTCCAATAACAAATGACTGCTCAGGTTTAGATCAGGGAGGCCGTTCCTCCCAATCATGCCTCTCCAGGTGTCTCTCTCATTACCCACGAGTGTGTTGAAGTCCCAATAGAGTCCCCCACCAGAGGCCCATGCAGGACTTCAGTCAGTGACAAGAAGAAGGCGAATACTCCAAAATGGCATTCGGTGCACGTGCACAAACAACAGTCACCCCCCTCCCCCGCCCCCCCACAACTCGAAGGCACAGGAGTAAACTCCAATGCAGTAGCACTCAGCTGGAAGCTCAGGAGTATCTCCACACACGCCCGGTGCTTGACACCCTGGGCAACTCCAGAAAAGAATAAGGCCCAATCCCGATCCAAGAGAGTGGTTCTGGAGTCAAGGCTGTGCGTGGAGGTGAGGTCTTACCGGATCTAACTGGTAGCACTTCACCTTTCGCACAAGCTCTGGTTCCTTTCCCCATAGCAAGATGATATTCCATGCCCCCAGAGCTACCGTCTGCTACCCAGGTCTGGTTCTTCTCGGCCCTCGACTTTCACTGACACCCATGGGACAGCACTTTATCGTTGAAATGTTAACCAATTTATCATTAGAGAGTTAATCACTTTATCACTGGAGTTAACTACTTTTTTTTTTATCCTTTTTATAACCTTTTAAACTTTTTAAACCATTTTATCACTAAAACATGAATCACTTTGTCATTTTAACATTAACCACCTTAACAGTGAAAAGTTAACCCCTTCATCACTGAAGAGTTAACCACTTTGTTGTTGACTAATCGACTGCCTTTCCTCCATGTTGAATTGATGTTGACCCTAAAGTGTTGGCGTTAAACACTTAAGACCTTCAGCTACATGACTTTATATTGGTGTTTCATAAAAACCATAATAACCAACAGAGCTGTGTTGTCTGGAGCCTTCGTACTCCTGTTAGGGTCTCCCATGGCAAATTTGTCTCAGGCAAGGAACCAGACTAAGAATGGTTCACAATGACTCCATAGAAAAATGAGAAAGAGGAAACATGACTCAGCCTGGAGGAAGCCCGGGGGCCCCTGTCTGGAGCCATGCCTGGATGGAGGGCCCATTAGCATGTGCTTGGTGGCCAGACTTGCCACAGAGCCCAGCCAGGCACCACCTGACAAGGCTACATGGACTTTGTATCTTCACCCTGTGGGCTCACCACTCGCAAGGGGAACTGCTGGGGTAAGGTGTGACAGTGAAAGCCAAAGGCCTCAACAGACCAGATCCGGGAGGCAGAGGCTAGGTCGGGGGGTGTGGAATGTCACCTCACTGTGGGAAAAGGAGCTGGAGCTTGTGAAGGAGATGGAGTGCTACCAGTTAGATCTGGTGGGCAACACCTCCACGCACAGACTCAGCTCTGGAGCCACTCTCCTTGGTAGGGATTGGACCTTATTCTCTGGAGTTGCCCAGAGCGTGAGGCGCTGTGTGGTTGTGGGGATACTCACGAGTCGTGGGCAGAGCACCGCTACATTGGAGTTTATGAGAGGAATTTATTGGAGTAGATGAGAGGGTCACGTCCCTGTGCTTTGGGGTGGTGGGGAGGAAAACTGTGATTGTTGTTTGTGCATATGCACTGAACAGATATTCAGAGTATTCTGCCTTCTTGAAGTCCCTGACTGGAGTCCTGCATGGGGCTCCAGTGGGAGACTCCATTGTTCTGCTGGGGGACTTCAGTGCACATGTGGCCAGTGACAGAGACACCTGGAGAGGCGTGATTGGGAGGAACAGACTCCCTGATCAAAACCCGAGAAGTAGTTTGTTACTGGACTTCTGTGCTAGTCCATAACAGTCAGTGGATTAGTGGTTAGCACTGTTGCCACACAGCAAGAAGGTCATGGGTTTGATTCCCACCTGTAGCCTTTCTTTGAGGAGTTTGCATGTTCTCCCTGTGTTTGCGTGGGTTTCCACCAGGTGCCCCGGTTTCCTTCCACATTTAAAAGACATGCAGTTTAGGTGAATTGGAAACTTTATAACTGTCCAGGTCTCCCTTGGAAGAGGCTTCGATCTCACTGGGACTAACCTGGTTAAATAAAGATTAAATTAAATAATAAACACCATGTACAAACATAGGGATACTCATAAGTGTACATGGTACCAGAGCACCCTAGGCCAAAGGTCAATGATTGATTTTGCAATCGTATCATCTGATCTAAGGCCACATGCTCTGGATACTTGGGTGAAGAGAGGGGCAGAGCTGGATCAGAGGGTGGGAGAGGATTTTGGACAGACATGGTAAGCCCAAGAGGATAGTATGGGTGAACTGGAAACATCTGGAGGAGCCCACTGTCTGACAGATTTTCAACTCACACCTCCGGCGGAGCTTTTTCAGCATCCCTGTGGAGGTTGTTGGGTATTAAACCAGAATGGGCAATGTTCAAAGCTTCCATTACTAAAGCTGCAGCAGGGAGCTGTGGCATGAAGGTCTTAGATGCCTCAAGGGGAGGCAACCCTCGAACACTGTGGTGGACACCAGTGGTCAGGGAAGCCATCTGAATGAAGAAGGAGTCCTTCTGGGATATGTTATCTCGGAAGATTCCAGAAGCAGATGCAATGCACAGACAGGCACAAAGGGCAGCAGCCTCTTCTGTGAGGGAGGCAAAGCAATGGGTGTGGGAGGAGTTCAGAGTAACCATGGAGAAGGACTTTCGGTCATCACTAAGTTGGTGACGTGAGGCACTGAAGGAAAACAGGGAACCATCCAAGCTGTCTACAGTAAGAATGCACCTCTGTTGACCTCAGCTGAGGAGGTAATTGGGCACTGAAGAAACAGTTTGAGGAACTCCTGCATCAGACTGGAGCACCCTCTGTAGAAGAGGCAGAGCTGGAAGCTGATTGGGGACCATCATTAATTTAAGCAGAGAAAAAAACGAGCACTCACAGGGACCAGGAATGGAGGTGCAGGGCTCAAAAACTAAGTCAATATAAAAATATAGCCAGCAACACTCAAATGTCCTTCTTAATAAAAGTTTTAATGACTCACGGCAAGACAACAGGATCAGGAGCACAGACGCGTTTCGACTGGGTCTTCATCAGTGTGTGATGAAGACCTCAGATTGAAGAGGAACAATGTGGGTTCCATTCTGGCTGTGGAACAACTGACCAGCTCTTCACTCTCACATGTGTTTTGTGGACTTGGAGAAAGCTTACGTTTGGGTACCCCGGGAGATACTGTGGGAGGTGCTGCAGGAGTTTGGAGTGAGGAGGTTCCTTCTCAGGGCCATCCATTCTCTGTACTCACAAAGTGAGAGCTGTTTTCGGGTGCTCAGTAGTAAGTTGGACTCATTTCCGGTGGGGGTTGGCCTCCGCCAGGGCTGCGCCTTGTCACCAATCCTGTTTGTGATATTCATGGACAGTATATCGAGGCATAGTCAGGTGGAGGAGGGTCTTTATTTTGGTGATCTTGGGGTCTCATCACTGCTTTTTGCAGATGATGTGGTCCTGTTGGCTTCATCGGCCTGTGACCTCCAACACTCACTGGGTCTGTTCAGAGCTGAGTGTGAAGTGGCTGGGATGAGGATCAGCACCTGTAAATCTGAAGCCATGGTTCTCATCAGGAAATGGATGAATTGCCAACTCCTGGTAGGGAATGAGGTCTTGCCCCAAGTGAAGGAGTTCAAGTACAAAGAGTTCCAGTGTCTGTCTTGTTCGTGAGTGAGGGGACAATGGAGCATGAGATTGGTCAGAGAATCGGTGCAGCAGGGACGGTCTTGCATTTGCGCTACCCTATGGTTGTGAGGAAAATGGAGCTGAGCCAAAAGGTGAAGTTCTCAATCAAAAGATCATATTTCCTTCCTACTCTCACCAGTGGTCATGGGGGTTGGTTCATGACAGAAAATCATGGGTACAAACAGATGAATTGGGTTTCCTTAGGAGGCTGGCTGGTGTCTCCCTTAGACATAGGGTGAGAAGCTTAATTATTTGTGAGAAGCTTGGAGTAGAAGATGTATGTATGTATTAATCAGTGATGTGCAGTCAGGTGAGGTACGTGAGGCTGTGCCTCACCTGTCATCATGGAAAGAAAAAAAATGTAAAATGAAAAAATAAATGAAATGGTTTTATTTATCCAATGATTTGTACAATAAAGTTATTTTCCTTTTAACTTCCCCACTTTTAGATTATTTTTCATTCAAAATCACTGAATTTTGACATTTGCCATTCAAATACTGAGAAAAGATGTGCGGTGAGGCAGCAGCCAGCCATGCCTCACCTTGGATTGCGCAATCACTGGTCTAACTGCTGTCATGCTGTGCAGTCAGACTGTCTCACTGTCTCTCGGCATGTCGCCATTAAAATGGTCAAACACTTTGCTTATATGAACTTAAATTCCATAGTTTAGCTGATGTACATAATGTAGTGTTTTGTGTCAACAGCTGTATGTGTGTCTAACGTGTTTTGTGTTTTGAGTGATCACAACACGGCTGCAAAAACACACCAGGTGAGGCATACAGTTCTCCTGCCTCATGTTAGGGGGCACTAGTGATCCCAGGGATTCTTCTTGCAGCAACTCTTCAGCTGCAGAATAAGTGACAGCAAGCTACAAGAGCAGCCGGTCATTTATTTGTTTCCTCTCACCTGGACTTTACTTTAAGAACGGAGGATTACACATCCAAACTGAAACAACTGTCTAAACTGGACTTTCAATCGAAGCAGTAATAATTAAAGGACAACCAAAGACCGGAGCTGAAAGGTTTGTTTCAGACAACAGAAGAGCCGCTCTCTTTACAAACGCAGTGGGACACACTGAAGTCTGGCTGTGTGGATGTCCAGCAAGAAACTGCCTTTTTCTGCTTTTCCTTCCTTATTTTCTCAACTTGTGACGACTCAGATGGGATATTGTGACCTGAAGAATTTACAAAGAAGTGTCATCACAGACAAGTGGTTGATCACTCACATTTAAAGCCAGAAAAGACAGAAAACAGAGTCAGAACAGAACTGATGAAGGATGACTTTCTTCCCTGGCAGTGATCTCCACTGAGACAGAGACTTTTAAAACTGAAGGAAGATCTGGAAAACTTCCACAAGCAAGTCATTGATGCTTTTGTTCAGAAGGAGCGGCACATGGACTTTATTTACAAGTAAAGGTAAGACCATGATAATGTTTTTTTATGTGCTTTTTATGTGCTACAGTTTGTATGTGTAAAGAATGCTGATATGAGATTTTAAACATAACCCCTTAACTGCTGCCAATCAAACGGTGAATAAGCTGCTCTGGGAGCTTCGTATGTATTTAAATCTGATTGTGATGAAGTCAGAGTGCCTCACCAGCCATCAACCTCACCGCACGTCACTGGTATTAACCATAATTAAGCCCATGAAATGGCCATTCTGAATACCCTCCATCAACCTCTGACCTTGACATTTAATTGATTTTTCTGAAAACCTATCAATCCATAGTCATTACAAGTAATCGTATCAAAGGTCTTAAAAGTATTTTTTTTTTTTCAATCACAGACAGATGAATAGCCAAAAGCATGTAAAACAAAAATACAGATGTTGCAGATATTTCAGCCTAAATCTTCAGAATAATTTTAATTTGATGTCACAGAAGATGAGACCTGAAGGTTGTGAGTGTTTTTGGTCAATTCCCACTGCACCAGTCCATCAGGACAATGCAGAGACGAGAGGCTGGAGTCAGGGACTTGCCCCCGCTATGGGTTTCTGCTCACATTCATCATGGTCTCAGGCTGCAGGACGTGTTTTTCCAGGTCACTCCAGCATTATTTTTACAGATCTGATTTTTTTTTTTTACTCTGTTGCTCAGATTGTTCCTCTCCAGTTGCCGTACTGTTGCTCCGTGCAAACCTGGCCTTTTGTTATCTGTGCCTATACTGCAATCTGTGTTCTTTCAGCAGAAAAATAAAAATGAGGCCGGTTTGAATGTGAGCGCTATCAGTGCTGGTCACCTGATCACCGAGGGGACATTTTGGAGCCGGGTTAGTCATACCTGCTGTGTGTGTCGCACACGCTATCAGGTGGGTGCTCACCTCTCTTATCAGGCCAACTGCTCTGGCTATTGTGCACGGATGGTGACAAACTGCACAACAAGCAGCAAGGATTTATTTTCTCCCAAAGTCACTAACTGCTGCAGTTTGAACCTTGGTCTTGGTGGCTTCCCTCACTCATTTCCTTGTTGCACAGGCTGCAGATTTACTGTCCCTGTAACATACACTGAATATTTCATTATGACTGATTTCACTGCACTCTAAGATGCTCACGCTTTACCCCTTTATAACGAATTATTTGTTAAATTGAAACTGATTCATGTTCATTATTTGCTTTCAAGCTTAAAACATTTCACACATGATTCAAATCGAAATACTGATGTTTGAGTTGTGCTGTTATGTGTTGTTGTTGCACAACATTACCCATAATGCTCGGGGGAGTACCAAAGCAGGGGACAAGATGCCACAGTAAAGGTTCAGAGAGAAACCCACACTGACTGTCTCAGAGTCTTCTTAACATGCATTACCATCTGGTTATCTTTATTGTATTCTGGTGGTTGGCTCTCACTGCGGTATTGTATCACTTCCTGTTCCGGAGCACAGCGGTGTTTTGCTGTATCTGTTAGCTGTTTAATCTGCGCAGTTAGATTGATCTAGTTAACTAGATAATGATTTGTTTCACAGTGTAATCTTTACGTGCCTTAACTAAAGCACTCCCTCTGCTGAATCGCCTCTAAATTATTTACACATTATTCACTTTGCGTGTTTTTAGGAATCCGCTAGCTTAGCGCAGCTACTAGCTCTTAGCCGGTTTAGCATGGCAGCTTCTCCTGTCTCTCCCGCACTTTTCTGCTCTGGGTGTGAAATGTTTATTTACTCCTCGGCCTCCTTTAGCAGTAATGGTACTTGTAATAAGTGTAGCTTATTCATAGCTTTGGAGGCCAGGCTGGGTGAATTGGAGACTCGGCTCCGCACCTTGGAAAATCCTACAGCTAGCCAGGCCGGCCCCTGTAGTCGGTGCGGACCAAGGTAGCTTAGCCGCCGTTAGTTCCCTCCTGGCAGATCCCGAGCAGCCGGGAAAGCAGGCCGACTGGGTGACTGTGAGGAGGAAGCATAGTCCTAAACACAAGCCCCGTGTACACCGCCAGCCCGTTCACATCTCTAACCGTTTTTCCCCACTCGGCGACACACCCGCTGAGGATCAAACTCTGGTTATTGGCGACTCTGTTTTGATAAATGTGAAGACACCAGCAACCATAGTCAATTGTCTTCCGGGGGCCAGAGCAGGCGACATTGAAGGAAATTTGAAACTGCTGGCTAAGGCTAAGCGTAAATTTGGTAAGATTGTAATTCACGTCGGCAGTAATGACACCCGGTTACGCCAATCGGAGGTCACTAAAATTAATATTGAATCAGTGTGTAACTTTGCAAAAACAATGTTGGACTCTGTAGTTTTCTCTGGGCCCCTCCCCAATCGGACCAGGAGTGACATGTTTAGCCGCATGTTCTCCCTGAATTGCTGGCTGTCTGAGTGGTGTACAAAAAATGAGGTGGGCTTCATAGATAATTGGCAAAGCTTCTGGGGAAAACCTGGTCTTGTTAGGAGAGAGGGCATCCATCCCACTTTGGATGCCCTGGCCAATTTTCTTAAATCCTCCAAACCGTGACTATCCAGGGTTGGGACCAGGAAGCAGAGTTGTAGTCTTACACACCTCTCTGCAGCTTCTCTCCCCCTGCCATCCCCTCATT
The DNA here is from genome assembly GCF_902500255.1 of Thalassophryne amazonica. NCBI lineage: Eukaryota > Metazoa > Chordata > Actinopteri > Batrachoidiformes > Batrachoididae > Thalassophryne > Thalassophryne amazonica. The sequence goes on from NC_047106.1 coordinate 138,829,922, forward strand.
ACCCCATCCCCGTAGAGACGGTGCCTGCTCCCAGACCACCAACAACCAGTAAAAATCTATTTAAGCATAAAAATTCAAAAAGAAAAAATAATATAGCACCTTCAACTGCACCACAGAATAAAACAGTTAAATGTGGTCTATTAAACATTAGATCTCTCTCTTCTAAGTCCCTGTTAGTAAATGACATAATAATGGATCAACATATTGATTTATTCTGCCTTACAGAAACCTGGTTACAGCAGGATGAATATGTTAGTTTAAATGAGTCAACACCCCCGAGTCACACTAACTGCCAGAATGCTCGTAGCAGAGGAGGATTAGCAGCAATCTTCCACTCCAGCTTATTAATTAATCAAAAACCCAGACAGAGCTTTAATTCATTTGAAAGCTTGACTCTTAGTCTTGTCCATCCAAATTGGAAGTCCCAAAAACCAGTTTTATTTGTTGTTATCTATCATCCACCTGGTTGTTACTGTGAGTTTCTCTGTGAATTTTCGGACCTTTTGTCTGACTTAGTGCTTAGCTCAGCTAAGATAATTATAGTGGGCGATTTTAACATCCACACAGATGCTGAGAATGACAGCCTCAACACTGCATTTAATCTATTGTTAGACTCGATTGGCTTTGCTCAAAATGTAAATGAGTCCACCCACCACTTTAATCATACCTTAGATCTTGTTCTGACTTATGGTATGGAAATTGAAGACTTAACAGTATTCCCTGAAAACCCCCTTCTGTCTGATCATTTCTTAATAACATTTACATTTACTCTGATGGACTACCCAGTAGTGGGGAATAAGTTTCATTACAGTAGAAGTCTTTCAGAAAGCGCTGTAACTAGGTTTAAGGATATGATTCCTTCTTTATGTTCTCTAATGCCATATACCAACACAGGGCAGAGTAGCTACCTAAACTCTGTGAGTGAGATAGATTATCCTCATTGAGGACAACTTTGGATGCTGTAGCTCCTCTGAAAAAGAGAGCCTTAAATCAGAAGTGCCTGACTCCGTGGTATAACTCACAAACTCGCAGCTTAAAGCAGATAACCCGTAAGTTGGAGAGGAAATGGCGTCTCACTAATTTAGAAGATCTTCACTTAGCCTGGAAAAAGAGTCTGTTGCTCTATAAAAAAAAAGCCCTTCGTAAAGCTCGGACATCTTACTACTCATCGCTAATTGAAAAAAATAAGAACAACCCCAGGTTTCTTTTCAGCACTGTAGCCAGGCTGACAAAGAGTCAGAGCTCTATTGAGCCGAGTATTCCTTTAACTTTAACTAGTAATGACTTCATGACTTTCTTTGCTAATAAAATTTTAACTATTAGAGAAAAAATTACTCATAACCATCCCAAAGACATATCGTTCTCTTTGGCTGCTTTCAGTGATGCCGGTATTTGGTTAGACTCTTTCTCTCCGATTGTTCTGTCTGAGTTATTTTCATTAGTTACTTCCTCCAAACCATCAACATGTCTATTAGACCCCATTCCTACCAGGCTGCTCAAGGAAGCCCTACCATTAATTAATGCTTCGATCTTAAATATGATCAATCTGTCTTTATTAGTTGGCTATGTACCACAGGCTTTTAAGGTGGCAGTAATTAAACCATTACTTTAAAAGCCATCACTTGACCCAGCTATCTTAGCTAATTATAGGCCAATCTCCAACCTTCCTTTTCTCTCAAAAATTCTTGAAAGGGTAGTTGTAAAACAGCTAACTGATCATTTGCAGAGGAATAGTCTATTTGAAGAGTTTCAGTCAGGGTTTAGAATTCATCATAGTACAGAAACAGCATTAGTGAAGGTTACAAATGATAGAAGAATAACCAGAATGGCAAAGGCTCACCCACTGATCAGCTCCAGGATGATCAAAGACAGTCTGGAGTTACCTGTAAGTGCTGTCACAGTTAGAAGACGCCTGTGTGAAGCTAATTTATTTGCAAGAATCCCCTGCAAAGTCCCTCTGTTAAATAAAAGACGTGCAGAAGAGGTTACAATTTGCCAAAGAACACATTAACTGGCCTAAAGAGAAATTGAGGAATATTTTGTGGACTGATGAGAGTAAAATTGTTCTTTTTGGGTCCAAGGACCACAGACAGTTTGTGAGATGACCCCCAAACTCTGAATTCAAGCCACAGTTCACAGTGAAGACAGTGAAGCATGGTGGTGCGAGTATCATGATATGGGCATGTTTCTCCTACTATGGTGTTGGGCCTATATATCACATACCATGTATCATGGATCAGTTTGGATATGTCAAAATACTTGAAGAGGTCATGTTGCCTTACGCTGAAGAGGACATGCCCTTGAAATGGGTGTTTCAACAAGACAATGACCCCAAGCACACTAGTAAACAAGCAAAATCTTGGTTCCAAACCAACAAAATTAATGTTTTGGAGTGGCCTGCCCAATCCACAGACCTAAATCCAATTGAGAACTTGTGGGATGACTTCTGGGTCAAAAAGCTTTTTCTGAAGCAAAACCAAGAAATGTGAATGAAATGTGGAATGTTGTTAAAGAATCTTGGAGTGGAATAACAATAGTCAAATTTCATAGCCTTAAGAGTGTGCATATCATGAATGCTTGGTCTTGTTGGATTTGTGAGAATCTACTGAATCTACTGGTACCTTGTTTCCCATGTAACAATAAGAAATATACTCAAAACCTGGATTAATCTTTTTAGTCACATAGCACTACTATTATTCTGAACACTACTGTATATGCAAAAGCAGGTAAAGTGGAAGCAGACCACAAACCCTTCATCGCCATCATGTCCAAGCCACTGGCCAGTTGTACAGTGAGGATACAGCACATGCTGAGAAAGCTACAGAAATCTGATGTGAAGATTACATTCACACCTGGAAAGTACATGTATATGGCAGATGCTCTGCGGACAAGCAAGAGAGTCTTGATGATGAAATGTGGTGATATTCAAGCATATGTTGACATGATAATGTTGTCACTTCCTGTGTCAAGTGAAAGATTAGAAAAGAGACTGAAAAGGATGAGACGAGTGAGCTCAAAAAGAGGAGCCTGAACACAAAAGTGACTGTCCACTACAAGTCCAAGACTATTGGACATACAAAACAGAGCTGTCAGTCGTTAGTGACATTGTGTTCAAAGGCAACAAACATGTTATTCCAACCTTAATGAGCAAAGACATGCTACAAACGATACACGAAGTGCACTTGGGGGAAGAAAAATACAAACGCACAGAACTCGAGGTTACGTATTGGCCATGAATGGACCAAGACATTAACCACACCGCAGCCTCGTGTGAAATATGTTTGACATATCAACCTCAACAGCAGGCAGAGCCACTCATGACATACCCTGTGCCCAACAGACCACTTGCAAGAGTGGGAGTACATCTGTAATGGTAAAAACTACATCATAGTAACAGTTGACTTTTCAAACTATCCTGAAGTTTCAACACTCCAGACAACATCTCGCAAAGTGGTCATTGCATTTCTGAAAACAGTCTATGCAAGACATGGTGTGCCAAGTGAGCTGGTATCAGGTAATGGTCCACGGTTTGCAAGTAAAGAATTTGCTGACTTTGCTAGTGAATGGGGGTTCCAACATACAACATCCAGTTCACATTATCCCTGACCAAATGGCCTCACAGAGAGCTCAGTGAAGGTTGTCAAAGGTCTCATGAAGAAAGCATGTGACAGAAAGGCAGATTTTCATCAGAGTTTAATGATCTGTCGAAGTGCACCAGTGCAGAATGCCCTATCACCAGCCCAGATACTGACTGGACGAGGCCAGGGGTGCTGTAAAGGGGAGAATAAGGAGAAGAATTCTCGGGGCCCATGATTGACAGGAGCCCAGAGAGGCCCCTAATACAATTATAATACTGACAAAATAATATGACACTAAGTTATAAACTATTTTATTTATTTTATTTTATTACTATTTTATTTACAATGTATTAGGAACACTAAGTTTATTTCTTTTGGAAACATTTCTCAACGCTACCCCCCCCCCCCCCCCCCCCCGTATTTACATCAAATGGTCAACCCGGTCTCACGGCAAGTCATGATTCAGCAGCACGAAATATACATTAATCCATTGGTTTGTAATATTGTGATGAAAAGCACCACATTTTCATCACGACAGCACAAATTCATTCTAATACATTCTGTGATGGCTGTACGAAATTAAAAGTGAAGTGGGGGGGGGGGTCGGGTGATTATGGTTAGGGTTGGGGGAAAGAGTAGCGTTAGTAATAGTGAGTTTAAAAAAACTTCTCACAAAAATTTAAATAATTTTTTGACGGGAGCACAAAAAAAAACATGAGACTGGGCTGAAAATTATTCAGTCCACCTGCTCCCTCAGACTGCTGCATTAACTTTTCACAGACAAGTGGAGGATGAGAGGCAAGACAACAGCTCAGAGAGCAAAACAGAAAAAAAAAGGGGGAACAAAACCTTAGACAGGAGAACGCAGCGAAGGGTCAACCCTATGTCACCCAGTTCTTTCATGGACAAGGTGGGTCTGTGATGGAAAATTCTGGAATGTTAGCCTGTTGTCTGTTCCTAACTTTGTCCATAAGCTAGCACACTTTTCTTCCCATGTTCACTCATATTATTGAAGAAAACTCTGGATTTATTTGTTTCATTGTTGTTTTAGTTAAACAACAAGGCAAATGTTTTACCAAGCTGTTCTGCTCAAAAAATGACTCATGTTCCCCACAGACACGTCGGAAGCAGTCTGCCCACCCAACCTGAATAAACCCAGGAACCCCTTAGGTGAGCGGATGTGTGTTGAATTAATCTGTTATTATGGAGAAAAAACATCAAAGAATAAAAATACTGAAATAAAAAAGCCTACAGTCTGTATTTATTTCAGAATCATTGTAATTGTTTAAAAAGCATCAGCAATCACTGAAATATGATGTTTGGTCAGTAGCTTGGGACTGTCATCCCCCTGCTTTGCAGTAGGAACAGAGAACATTTGTAGTGCATGCAGATAGAAACCGTGTTACTATCAAGCCACAAATGTCAAGCCAGTGTTCTGTGCAACAGCCTGACAGCGCACTGGAACACATGGACTCCACAACTGACCTAGCTGAGGAACCACTACAAAGCCAGCCACCAGATCCTGTTGTGCCATGCAGAAACGGTTCAACGGAAACACCAGTGAAAATGCCTGACAGGCCAAAATGGGAAGTTCAAGCCCCTAGAAGACTGACTGAGAGCTGCTGAACATTATGACATTTTGAGGCTGAATTGAGTTGTTAAAAAAAAGATGTCCTTTCTTTTCTTTAAAGGGAGGAGATGTGCTGTTATGGTTTGTTGTTGACTACATTACCCAGAATGCTTGGGGAGTACAAAGGCAGGTGACAAGATGACACAGTAAACATTCAGAGAGAAACCAATGCCGACCGTCTCCAAGTCTTCTTAACATGCACTGCCAAGCATAACATGAGTTGATGTGGAACTTCACTGTGAAGTACTTTATGAAAATACTTCACTGTGAAGTATTTTATGAAAATACTTCACTCTTAGTCATCATAAAGATGTGGACCAGTCAGACGCTATGCACGATTTGTAGCCGAACACCAACGGGAAGAAAAACACGACACACACAGCAATGCTGACATCACGGGTGGGAGGAGCTACTGCCAGGACACAGACGGGCAGACAGACTGGCAGGGAGACAGACAGACAGACAGTCAGACAGTCAGACCAGCAGGGAGATGGAGGGACAAACAGACAGACAGACAGACTGGCAGGGAGACAGACAAACAGACAGTCAGACAGTCAGACCAGCAGGGAGATGGAGGGACAAACAGACAGACAGACAGACTGGCAGGGAGACAGACAGTCAGACAGTCAGACCAGCAGGGAGATGGAGGGACAAACAGACAGACAGACAGACTGGCAGGGAGACAGACAGACAGACAGTCAGACCAGCAGGGAGATGGAGGGACAAACAGACAGACGGACAGACTGGCAGGGAGACAGACAGACAGACCAGCAGGGAGATCGTGGGACAAACAGACAGACTGGCAGGGAGACAGACAGACAGACAGTCAGACCAGCAGGGAGACGGAGGGACAAACAGACAGACTGGCAGGGAGACAGACAGACAGTCAGACCAGCAGGGAGACGGAGGGACAAACAGACAGACTGGCAGGGAGACAGACAGACAGTCAGACCAGCAGGGAGACGGAGGGACAAACAGACAGACTGGCAGGGAGACAGACAGACAGTCAGACCAGCAGGGAGACGGAGGGACAAACAGACAGACAGACAGACTGGCAGGGAGACAGACAGACAGTCAGACCAGCAGGGAGACGGAGGGACAAACAGACAGACAGACAGGCAGTAAGACAGACTGGCAGGGAGACAGACAGACAGACAGACAGGCAGGAAGACAGAGTGACAGACAGGTAAGATCAGTGAATCGTCTTTTCATTTCTCTTTCTGACTCAGTACGAAGATCAGCTGCTGTTATTTGTGAACTTTCGCTGTATCGGTTAAAAAACCTGTCTTTAAAAATTATTTATTGACCTTGTCTCCAGAGCAGGAGGTTCCGGTGTCGCAGACCAAAAAGTCCCCCCTAAAAATTGGTCCTCCCTGCCTCCACTGCGCATGCTCACCCAGAGCGATCAAATGGATTAATGTGATTATTAACCATCAGATGACAAAGTAAAACCTCTTAAATCATTCTAAAGTCAGTTTTAAGCAGAAACGAGGCGATACTTGGCGACGCTTTGAAATGACCGACACGTAATGAACACATCAGCTAGCAGCTTGTGTAGCTGCGGCGCTCTGATCGCTTCCTCTGTCTTTTATGATGAAATTAAAGGTTCAGATATCTGTCGCTGAAATACACGATGAGTGGAGTGCAGTTTGAAGCAGAAATGAAGTGATAATCAGTGAACCGCGGCTAATGATGCATGCGCAGTGAAGGCGGGGCGGAACGATTTTTAGGGGAGGACCACCCCGGGTCAGGACCACCCCTGCCTGTTCTCCATGTAATGTGGAGCAGCGTCAGGAAGGGAACCCGATGGAAAACTTGTGCCAAATCAATATGCAGATAATCGTTAGATCTGCTGTGTGGAGCCTGAGTGAAAACGGGAGATCCAAAAGAACTCTAACGCTCTGCAACTGTTTCAAACAGGCACTCAGCTGGATTCTGCTGTCTTTCCCCGCTCGCAGTCTTTTTCTTTTATTCAGTTCATAAATCTTCACACGTGCTTTCTGACAGTTTCCTGGTGAAACATCCAGACGAGTTCCTGCTGCAATCACAACTCTGTCAGCGTTTCCATTCCAGGGGTCATGAAATTATCAGTCACTCAGTTTTGGAGAACTGTCTACTCCACACAGATTTACCATAGAGTGCCATACTATTTGTATTTCTTCATAACTGATGTAAATTAAGTTCAAGATATATTCAGTGACTTGGAAATGTTCATGTATCCATCTCCTGACTTGTCTAAAAAAAAAAAAGGCAATTAAACTGATTATTTACAGGTATTATACCAAAGGGGCTGATTACTTATGCAACCCATCATCTTGGCTCTTATATTTTTAATTAATTCATATCAAGTTGTACAGATTTACTTTCAGTTTGAGTCTAAGGAAGATAATTTTTGATTTTTTTATATTGAGGAGCCTGATTTACTTTTTGTATTGGAAATGCCATAAACAAATTAAAATGCGTAAAATACCAAGGGGCCGAATACATTTGCAAACCACTGTGAGTGTGCGCGTATATATATATATATATATATATATATATATATCTCATGTGCAGCTGATGTACATTTAAATCCGACACTTTTCTTCAGTGACTCGGAAGTGTTTGTGTAAACATCCTGACTTATCTGACATAAATAAATGAAGGAAGGAATAAATAAACTGTGTGGTTTGCTGTAAATTAATTTGCAGCAAACTTTTGACTGCCACAAATATTTTATGTTTTATTTCAACATGAAAGTTTTATTTTGTTGTTATTTTCCATTTATTTATGAAAAATCTGTACTTCCAACCTGTAGGTGTGGTTCACATTATTTTATTGTTTTTGCTTTATTTAGTTTTTTTCTTTGAAATGTGAAAAGAGGTGGTGTCATTTTGTCACTATTTCGTGCTTCAACTATACAATAGTGCAGCAGTAAGTGAAGCCATTCAGAGGTTATTTACTCAACCTGGTCTCACGGCACGTCGTCATTCAGCACCATGAAATATACATGAATCTGTCGGTTCATCATGTTGTCACGAAAAGTGCAAAATTCACTGTAATTAATTTTGTGATGGCTGCATGCAATTAAAAGTGCAGCGGGGGGAGGTGGTTATGGTTAGGGTTGGGGGAAGGAGTAGGGTTAGTGAGTTATACTGAGTTAAAAAAAAAAATTCACAAAAATTTGACTCATTTCATGACGGGAGAACAAAAAAAACCCATGAGACTGGACTGGATTTACTCATGAAATACTCTCACAAACATTATTAACATCATAAACATCAAATATCTGACCAGCTTTGAATGATGTTACAGAAAAGAACAACAAGTCCAACTTTTCTCCCCAAGATTTTTGCCTTTTTAATAAGAAAAAGGAAACACAAATCATTTCAATCACATTTAAACCAACAACAGCAACAACAACATGATATTATATGGACACAGTGTGAGAAAAGCAACACGGTTTAAATAAAAGGTGTAAAACGGGGCAGGACGCGGTGACCTGAACGTTACTCCAAACAATCCTTCAAAACACGGGCGGCGCGCTCAGCTCTGACACACACACCTTCGAACACCAACAACACTTTGGGTTTGTTTTGGGGTTTTTTACTTCGGTGTTGATCCAGTTCTATGTTGTAGGCGGGGCTTAGTGCAAAGTACTGTATGTAAATTCTCCCATAGTGCATTGCTCCTCCCCCTAGCTGACTGAGCTCCCACATCTCACAAAAATTCTAATGTTCATTTGTGGAAAATTAAGCTATTTTTTGAGTAACAAAACTAAATCGGTGAGAGACAAGAACCAAACACGACATGTAGCACAGCGACTTTCCTTCTGCTTTTACACGTTTTCTTCTGAGCTGCAACAAGCAGCTTTTTTCTCTTCATAACGACGACATTTTCGACACAACATAAAAAGTTACATTAGAGTTGATGGACAGGCGATGAGACGGAACTAAGGACGTAATGTAGCATGTAACACAAGAATCCTCATGAGCGGCCTCGTGAGCGGCCTCGTGAGCGGCCTCGTGAGCGCGTCGCCGCGCAGTAACACCTGCCTGAAGCAGTAACCTGGAACTCTGTGGCACTGAAAACAAAAACTCACATCAGCTTGTAACTGGTCAACAGAGCGCTATACAAGATATATTAAAAATTTATTCCCTTCATAAATAAATGCAAATATCCTTTTCCCTGCATGTTAGCAAATTTACAATCTGTACAGGAGCCACTTTGACCTCCGACAACAGGCTTTGACTTCAGCATTATTGACTGACACAGATGAGTTGAACTGAGCGATTCTTATTGCCTCACACTCAGCTCTGTGAAACGCTCCGGCGTCCGCGCGAGTCAATGTCCAGCCAGAGTTAGCAAAAGAGAAAAGATGCTCTTTGGTCCATCAAACACAGTGGCCATGTCAGGAGAGGGTCTGTCCTGAGGCTGCTGGACACGAGCCAGAGACAGTGAGCCAGGGACACAGACAGAGAGACAGACAGACAGAGACAGAGAGAGAGACTGAGAGAGAGACAGAGAGAGACTGAGAGAGAGACACAGAGACTGACAGAGAGAGAGAGAGACACACAGACAGACAGAGACAGAGACAGACAGAGAGACAGAGACAGATGTCCAGTTAGATGAGGAGCAGCAGCCCCTCCACCAGCTCACGCGTGCACGCGGGCGTGGCGGGCGTCCACATTAGGAGGTGTTGAGCACCGAGCGGCTGTACAAAGTTTGGTAATAAGCGCCTGAATCCATGGTAACCGGACCTGGGCTGTCGTAGATCTGCTTAGCTCCCACAGGAGACCCGCTGGCATAGCTGTTGTAAGCCATCACCTGGTCCTGGTAGGACTTGAGGTCCATCTTCTGCTCATTGGACATGAGGTTGGTGATGGAGAAGGGGTGGTTGAAGTTGTAGTGGGGGTCCAGGGACTTGAGAGCGTCACTCTGCAGGTCCATGTGCTGCTGCACGGTGCTGGGCAAAAGGTGAACATTACCCCCTAAGGACTGGGTGTGGAGGAGCAGGTTGGAGGACGAGGTGGTGGAGGACAGGGACAAGGAGGATGGCGGGATGGATGATGAGGTGGATGAAGAAGGGTGAAGAGAAACCGGTGGGCTGTGGAGGTGTGAGGAGGAAAGCGCAGGGCAGTCTAATGGAACCAGGGAGTTTCTCAGGTGTTGCTGGTCATCTGAAGAGGAGCTGGGGTGGGAGTTGTCTGAGTGGGCCGAGTCAGCTCCTTCCGAGCCTCCTGCTGGGCTGCGCTCCTCCACCAGGTTGTCCCCACTGTGGCCTCCCTTCCCAGTGTTCATCTCCTGGGTTTTGCCTCCTTTCTTTGCTGCCTTGTCCTCTATCTTGAAGCGTTTCTGGCGTCTGAGGTAGCAGCCGTTTTCAAACATGTTTCCAGACTGTGGGTGCAGCGTCCAGTAAGAACCTTTGCCCGGCTTGTCCGGTGAGCGAGCCACTTTGACGAAGCAGTCGTTGAAGGAGAGCGAGTGGCGGATGGAGTTCTGCCAGCGCTGCTGGTTCTCGCGGTAATAGGGGAACAAGTCCATGATCCACTGGTAGATCTCGTTTAGGGTCAGCATCTTGCTTCCGCTTTGCTGGATTGCCATGGTGATGAGGGAGATGTAGGAGTATGGCGGTTTGGCGTGGGTCAGTGAGCGCCTGTAGGGTTTAGGGGGAATCTCTTTAGGCCCCGTCCGGCTCAGAGAGGTACTGGACGGGTATCCCAGCTGGCTCATGGACTGGCCCATGTTCTGGTAGTGGGATAGCGAACCTAAGGAGGAAGACGCGGCAGTGCCCAGCTGAGTGAGTGAGCCCGAACTCAAGGAGGAGGCCACTGGGGAAAGCGGCATGTGGCCGGGCCCAGAGCCCATGGAGGCCAGAGGGGAGCTGCTGAGGCTGCTGCTGGGGTACGCCATGTTCATGCCTGCGGGCGAGGCCGTGGCCGGGTTCAGGTTGATGTAGCTGTTGATGGTTCCCATGGAGCCCAAACCAGAGTTCATGGTGCTGGGAGAGGAATACATCTGGAGACAAAAAAAAAAAAAAAACAACACCTGGTTACACACAGAAACATGGCAGATGAAAGAAAAAACGTCTTTAATTAAAAGTTACTGACTATCAAAATAATTCTGGCTCACACTACAAAATCAACTTTCAGAGATTATTTGGCTTGAAATTATAAAACTATAAAGTCCACACATAATTATATTATTTTTATAACCTCAAATCTAAAAAAAATTCAAAATGAAAAGAAATGTCTATATCATGACCTCAATTAAATAATATAAACCTACATAAAATACAAATAGACTAGATTATGTAAGTGTTCACTGCCTTTAATATATACATTAAAAACTCTTCTTCAGACAAGTTGCATAAAATTTGGACTGGTTGTATGAAATGTAAACAGTGATATGGGACCATAAGGTGTGGAGCAGGTTGTCCTCAGTAATGTGCGTCAGTCTGCACAAACTGGACTTCTGAGGGAAGCCACCAAGTTTACAGTTTCCATCAGAGAGACGACGCACATCATTTTGTTTGTTGTTTCACCACTTACACCTACATGGTGAAGTGCAGCAGAAGAAGTTGGGGCTGCAAAAGACAGGAAATCTGACTTTCACAGACGTGCACTAAAAAAAATGTTGGATTTATGTGATTTCAATATGCACATTTGCACATGATCAGAATGTATCCAAATAACATCATTTTCTGATGTACATCTAATTGAAATACATCAGAAAATGATGTTATTTGGATACATTCTGATCATGTGCAAATGTAGATATTTATTAAATCATGTTTCCCTTTTTTCATTATGGAAGAATTGATTTCATGTAGTTATTTTAAAGTGTGTTATTTTGTGTTTTCACTCAGGTTTTATCTTTTTATTTAATTCAGATCACGTTGTTTCACAGTTTCATTATAATCATAAAAAAACTAAATAAATAACGAAAAACGTTGCAGTCAGAAGTCTGGGTTTTATTCTTTATATATGATATCATAAAACAATAAAGACGCGTAAAACGTGCGCGGAGTCTTTACAAACGCTTTTTGTGAGGAAAATAAATGAATGTGAAGGAAATGTTGGCCGTGCATTTATTCCTGAGAGGTTTCTGTTTTATCAATGCACAATGAGGCTCTCAGTGCGCGGAGTGGCCGTGGATTTCACACTGTGGCGTTAACCTGAAAATGCGTAAAAGCGCGTCATGGTGCGTCTATGTGCACGCGGCCTTTTCAGCGCCTTTACAGAAAGTTAATATATTTTCAAAAATAAAAAATCAATCAATCAATCAATAGACAGAGATTTTGGAGTTCTCTGGGGTATTTTTGTACTTTAGTTTGAGGGATTCGCGTCTTTGAATTTGACAGAATAAAGTTTTTGTGCCAAAAGGCCCGCGGCGGCCCGAGGGACAAAATGTCCAAAGGAACAGACGCGCGGTGGTTAAATATTATCAGACTCTTGATTCTGTGTAATTTCATCAGGTCCGTCTGAGGTGAGAAGTGAAGCCGCTGATGGAATTAACTCTAATTAAATTAGAGAGTAAAGAGACGCTGGGTCGCTTCATTTACACTGCAGACAGAAAAAAAGGCCCCACGGACGACAAAAATTCAAGAAAATAAAAATATACTAAAGGGGAGAAGAACGCGTTTTATAACCTTGATGTTTAGATTCAATTTTTTTGGAATGATTTATTAAGAATTTTGTCGGAATTCTTTTTTTAAAATGCGCCATTCTGACTCTGCGCTTATTTTTATGGTGTTTTAATTCCTGCCCGAACAAAGACGAACGAGTTTAGATATATTTTAGGACCACAGCTGTTTGTCGTTCAGCGTTCATCTGAAAAAGTTTTTTTTTTTTTCATCTCACTTAAAATAATGAAATTGATCATTTATAAAACACGTAAGCGTAAAGCGCGCGCGCATAAATAAAACACGCTGTGCGGTAAATAATAATAATAATAATAATAATAATAATAATAATAATAATAATAATAATAATAATAATAATAATAATAATAGTCTTTTTCTCGATATCGATTTATTTAGTTAGTTCACCTCGCTGGCCTCGCTGTAGAAAGTATTCCACTCCGGCAGTTCGTGATTTTCCATCTTCACGGAGTTCAACATCCCAAAGAGGCAGTTTGGAGGAGAGGAACTGATCTGAGCGCCGTCACCGAAAACACAACCGGGATCCTTCAGGGGCAAAGTCCAGACCGCTCACTGGTCCACGGCGTCCATCCGCGGGACCGAGGAGCTGGCTTCAGGCTGGCTGGAGGTTTGTGGCGGAGATCCAGAGCGTCAATCCGGCGGCGGCGCCAGGACGTCCCGGTCTTATAGGGGCAGCGGGTCCCGCCCCGCTCGTCACGACGCACCACAGGGTTCGAATCCAGGAAGGGCCCCGATCACAGGCCGATGTGGCCCCCTGGTGTGCGACTGCACCGGGCCACGGGCACCGTGGACACCTGAAGGCCAAATATGTCCCATCAGCCATTGCGACACAGCAAACTGCTTTGAACCACATGCAGTAACATTTTGAAGTGGAGCACCGCAGAGCGCACACCTCCGCCAACACCAGCTTCCAATTCCACAAAGTTTTATCTTGGAAAAAAAAAAATCCAAGTTCAAAGTCCTGTTTTTAAAACATAATATAAAAGTTCCTTTCAACACTCAAAAAACTGACTCATTGGATTGAATTTCCATCTAATAAATATAAGCAGTCCCAACTAAACTAAATTAAATTATCTTGATGGATGTGCTTTATTTGAGCTGGGGCTACATATATATTTATTAGATAGAAATCCTACTCATTACTTAATTGAGTTCATCCAATGAATCATTTTTTGAGTGAATGTTAAAAAGAATCAAATATTTGTTAAATCCGCAGAACGACTCCGATGCGGATCAAACTTAGTCTGTTTATTGAGAGTGCCAGTTTGCACCTCACTGTCACAAATGAGAGTGATTGAGGCACTTTTGATTGAGATAATATGCAAAATGTATATCAAATGGGCTTTTCAATATTAATGTCCACAAAATCCACTGTCCGGATCAGATCCGGATCAAACTTTGTCAGGTGATAGTGAGCATCAGTCTGCACCTCACTTTCAAATATGAGAGTGATTGGGGCACGTTTGATTAAAATATAATCTAAAATATACATTAATTTTGGTTTTCAATGTTAAATTTAAATGGCCACAAAATCTGTAATATGGTTCAGATCCGGATCAAACTTTGTCAGTTGATAAAGGATGCCATCCAACATAACACTCTATATGAAAAAAAATTTGATCTCTTTTGACAGTTATAAATTTTTGAAAAAATCGTTCAGTGTTAAAGGATAGGGATTTTTCAAATTTTCCAACATCCACCAAGGGTTGACGAGGACTCAAAATAAAAGATAGGTGACCCGGACTTTACCTGGAACCGGATTCCGCAACACAATGCAATAATTGCATACTGATCCAGAATGGTCCAACTGATCAATCTGATATTTAATTCACAAGCTGAAACAAAATAGTGTCTTCCTGATCTTGGTTGTTACATCGTGATGTCATATCCGTGAAGTAGTTTTGAATAATAAGAATAAGAAAAGTCTGCAAAGTGAAATCTTGATCCAGAATCCGGATCCAGATCACTGCCAAAATTTAATGGATTCTTCCAAGGCCTAACACCAGTGACGTGTAGTCAGGGGAGGCACAATTAAGAGCAAATGAAATGGTTATATTTATCCAGTGATTTGTACTATAAAGTTATTTTCCTTTTAACTTCACCAGTTTTAGATTATTTTTTAATTTTTTACTGGTCTAACTGCTGTCATGCTGTGCAGTCAGACTGTCTCACTGTCTCTCTGCATGTCACCATTAAAATGATCAAACACTTATGAACTTAAATTCCATAGTTTAGCTGATGTACATAATGTACAGTGTTTTTTGTCAACAGCTGTATGTGTGTGATGTGTTTCGTGTGCTGAGCAATCACAACATGGCCGCAAAAAGGCACCAAGTGAGGCACGCACTTCTCCTGCCTCATGGTAGGGGGCACTAGTGATCCCACGGATTCTTTTTTACAGCAACTGCTCAGCTGCAGAATAAGTGACAGCAAGCTACAAGAGCAGCCGTTCGTTTATTTTTTCCTCTCACCTGGACTTTAGTTTTAGAATGGAGGATTACATATCCAAACTGAAACTTTTCTACTTTTCCTGCCTTATTTTCTCAACTTGTGACAATGTCTGGACTCAGATGACGTGAAGAATTTGCAAAGAAGTGTCATCAAACACGCGTGGTCGACCACTCACATTTAAAGTGAGAAAACATAAAAACATATAGTAGGAACAGGACTGATGAAGGACGACTTTCTTCCCCAGCAGTGATCTCCACTGAGACAGAGAGAATTTTAAAACTGAAGGAAGATAAGGTAAACTTCTACAAACAAGTGATTGATGCTTTTGTTCAGAAGGAGCGGCACATGGACTTCATTTATAAGTAAAGGTAAGACCATAATAACATTTTTTTTAAAATGTGCTTTTTGTGTGCTACAGTTTTTATGTGTAAAGAATGCTGATATGAGATTTTAAACATAACCTGTTTAGTGCTGCCAATCAAATGATGAATAAGCTACTCTCTGGGGTTCATATGTTTATAAATCTGATTGTGATGAAGTCAGTGCCTCACCAGCCATCAACCTCACCACACGTCACCAATGTCTGGTAAAAATTTGGTGAAAATCCGTTAAGTAGTTTTGACGTAATCCTTAAAATCCGACAAAGTGAAGGGAACAAATTGAAATCCTGATGCAGAATCCAGTCTTCCATGGCCTAATATCTATGTGTGGTAAAAGTTTTGTCAAAATCCATGCATTAGTTTTGACATAATCCTGCTAACAGACAGACAGACAGATAAATAAATGCTGATGATTTTATTACGTCTTTGGTGGACATAACAAACAACTTTGTTGGTGGAGGTAATGAATGCAAAAATAGTCTGCATAATGTTTACAGATAGATAGACAGATATATAGATAGATAGATAAAAAATGAACAGCAGTTGTTTGAAAGCAGAAATCCAAAGTAATACATTCATTTAAAATAATACAATACTTAAAGGTGTTTATATATATATATGTTATTTAAACACATTTCATTAATTTGTACCATTACATGGTGAAGAAGACTGGACTGCAAAAGACAGGAAATCTGATTCTTACAGATGTGCACTGAAAAAAACCTGTTTGATTTATATTTCAGTATGTACATTTGCACATGATCAGAATGTATCCAAAGTAAATCATTTATTTTAATGTAACACAATCTGAGGCCATTTTGACATTAAATTTTGAATGGACCAAAATTCAAGTAAAATTTTGCCTGATGGAAAAACTAACTTTGCCATTCCTAATCAGTCTACTTGAAGGGTATATGGTGAAATTTTCATCAAAATCGTAGTCAGTCATCCAGCCAACCCCGCCTGATTTTCTCCGAGACAGCTCATTAATAAATTTGCAAACATTTCAAAGAAAAAAAAAACTTCATGTTGTCATGGGATTCTGTGAGTAGAATTTTGAAAGGGAAAAATTAATTAACTCAATTTTGGAATAAAGCTGAAACAAAATGTGGAAAAAGTGAAGCACTGTGAATACTTTCCAGATGCACTGTTATACTATGTAATATTATATTATGTTTTGTTCTTAATTTGTTCTCAATTATTTTTTAATTATACATTAATTCAAGGCTAAAATCCAATCTGACATACATATATATATATATATATATATATATATATATATATATATATATATATATATATATATATATATATATATATATATATATATATATATATGTGTGTGTGTGTGTGTGTGTATACATTGATTTAGAAAGACACTTGCTACCTCCAGTAAAATTCCTTTTTCAGCCATGCATACGGCCCCTTGTTATGTCTTAATAACTTTGGTGCTCTGGCTGATTATGTAAAACCAGCTGTCAAGAATTTGAGAGTGATATTTGACAGCTATTTGAGGTTTGATCAACAGATAAACTCTGTTGTCAAAGCAAGTTTCTTCCAGCTACGTCTTCTGGCTAAAGTACAGCCCTTCCTCAGTATTTCACAAATTATTTTTTACTTTTATGTTTGATACTCTGTATGCTTCTTACCCTGTGTGCTGCTATCCAATGCTGCTGGAACCTTAGTTTCCCTGAGGGACTCTTCCCAAGGGATCAATGAAGTTCTATCTAGTTATCTAGACATGATTGTGTGGTGGGCATTCATGCCTTCATCAGCTCGACTTGATTACTGTCATGTGTTTTATACTAACCAGTCTTCTCTTGCACGCCTCCAATTTGTAAAAGGCTGCTGTTCATCTTTTAATGAACACTTTCAGACGTGAGCACATTACACCTGTACTTTACTCACTCCACTGGCTTCCAGTTCATTTTAGAATTGATTTTAAGATCTTAATGTTTGTTTTTAAAGTTATTATTGTTGGCCTCTGTTTATTCTTCTCTACATGAGTCAAGACAGAAGTCAGACTACGAGAGCAAGAGTTTTAGCTGAGGAAGCTTCTGCGATTTGAAGCGAAACGTCCTCGCATCAAGCAACCCAGTCCAGTTGAAGATTCAAGCTTCTCTACTAGAAACCACCTGGACAACTGAGAGCCTACACAGAAACGTTAATGATCTTGCAACATCTGAAATTTTAACTTTCCGCACCTACAGGAGGAGATTACGGGTGGCCGGTCAACTTTATGTCAATGTTCTGAGGTCAGAATATAAACTCTGGGCTTGTGCTTTTGCGGTAGCTGAACCTGGAACAAGTTACCTCCTGTCCTGGCACTTTTTAACTCAAAGCTAAAGACGTATTTATTTAAACTGGCTTTAAATCGTGGTGCTGCTCTGACATGTTTTGTTTTATTTAACATTATATACATTATGTAACTTTATTGTATGTTTGTTTTATTCTTGTGAATCTTTGATTTTATTGTAAAGCACTTTATCTGGTTGCTGTAAAGGGCTTTATAAATAAATATGATTGATTGATTGATTGATTGATTGATTGATTGATTGATTGATTGATTGATTGATTGACTGATTGATTGATTTTGTGTCATCCAGCACATGACAAAAGCTGCTGATGGTGGAAACCTGATTTCATCCAGAAAACCTTTGAAGACCACATTAAAGACAAGTTTGTGTGTGAGATCAGAAATGTCTCCTGTGATCGTTTGTCGTCATGAGGGCAGAATATTTGTGGCTCCGCCCACACTTTGAGGACCGTTCTGATTAAAAAAAAAAAAAGAAAAAAAAAAGCACAATATGAACGCTTTCAAAAGAGTCACGCGGAAATGACGCAGAGTTGATTGATGAAGATAAAAGCAGGTTAAACTTACTGTGTGTGTTTTGATCGTCTGAAAGTCAAACGTCACTTTGCCACATTGACCCGAGGTCAAAGCCTCTGATCCCGCTTCGGGCGCGGAATCCACATCGGCTCCGGGTCCAGACAGCGCTGTGAATGTCAATGCGCACTAACGGCCGCTCAGTGCGCCAAAAGCGCTGCGCAGGCGGGAGGTCGACGGGATTAAGAGGCGAGGAAATCAGAAGTCCCGCAGGAAGCTGCGACGTCTTTAATGTCAAAAAGAGGAGCTGCTGCTGCGCCCGCGCCCGCGCGCGCTGTGCGCTCTAATGCGCGCCGCGAGCACAGCAGCTTTCCTAAATATTTATGACGGTGACACTTTTTTTAATGGTGTTTTCATGGCGGCTGAGACTTTGTCACCTTTTCTCTATCAGATCCATTAACACCTCAGTGTCATTAAGTGGAACCAAATTAGCTGTTTAATCTGGAATGTGCCCGAAACAAAAGGCCAGTGACCTCTGACCTGCAGAGCCTGAGCCAAAGACAGGATAAGGGTTCACTCACACATCATAACCCCCTGACTTCTGTGTGCATTCTGACAGAAGGACCTCAAACACACAACCCAGCGGTGCACAGAGCAGGGTGCTGCAGCCACTAAACACAAGGCTCGGCACAACCAGCCTCGGCACAACCGCTGGAAACAGGTCGTGTTGTGTAACGTCAGTTTATATATATATATATATATATATATATATATATATATATATATATATATACTAATCCCCAGAGCAGCAGTGGTAAGGAAAAACTCCCTGTGAGGAAGAAACCTCAAGCAGACCAGACTCAATGACCCTCTGCTTGGGCCATGCTACAAACACAAATTACAGAATAATTCACAAAATGAATATACAGGAAATGTTGTTGGTGCACAGTACAGGAGGGTCGCCAACATGAATACAGCTCCCATCTCCGGATGGAGCCACACCTTAAACAGAGAGAAAAAGCAGAATCAGGTGTCAGAAAGACAAGTAATACAGTAGAATTTGTCAACATTAAATAACAAGACAAACAGGAAATACTAAGGTGATCGCCGGCCCCTAGCCCTGAGCTTCACTAAAAGACCCAGAATTTGGGTAAAGTTGAGGCTGCGGCCCGCTCCAATTACTAATAAAATGAATTAAAAGAGTAAAAAGCGTAAAACAAAACTATATATATATATATATATATATATATATATATATATATATATATATATATATATATATATATATACAAAACAGAAGCAGCACACAAAATAACACAAGAGTCTGGGGTTAATCACATCACAGAAAGATATTAAAAGACAGAAAAACTAAAAGTGTTAATGGTTTGTGCATTTGTGGAGTTACTTTACTGACTGAACGTTTTTGCCAGTATTACTAACAGCTGTACTGTCAGGCAGCGCGGTGACCAAGCAGCTGGTGCACTAAGAAGGTGTGTGGTTCAAGACCATTCCTACCTGTTTGCTGTGTATTGTGGTGCTGTGTCAGGAAGGGCTGCCGGTGTAAAATTTGTGCCAAATCAACAGTCACCTCAGATCTGCAGAAATGAAGTTCACCTATTCATTATTAAAACAAAAAGTCTTCTCATTTGCTTCTATATATCAGGTCCCACAGTTCCAGTGACGTGTCTTTGAAACTGGAAACATGTGACTCAATAATGATAACAACAATAATCACAATATTTCTGAAAAACATTGTGGTTCCAGATGGAGCAGCATCAACAAGCTGGATTAGTTTGAGTTTACTGAAAAGAAGATTAAAAAATATCTCTGCACAAAAGCACAGATTTTTTTTTAATCTTCTTTTCAGGAAGATAATAAATTATTCCAAATTCAACATAAAAGTTCTCTAAATTCATAGAATAATCACACCACAATTGAATGTCATCCTTGAAAAGTAAAAGAGGTTAACTTTGATAACTTAACATTTTTAAATATAAAAACAACTCTGTTTCATAAAATTATTTCATGATCATTGAAGTAATTGTTTTTCAGTATTTCATTAATTGCAACAGAGATGAAGTGTAAACTTAACTGATTAGTAAAATTCTTACAGATGTTTCATTTCTGGGTAAAAAAAAACAAACAAACATCAATATTCAAATTTAATGTGACTGATATTCATTGTTTGATGCCATGGATCAATTTAAAGTGGACTTCTTTGGCTTTAGAGGGGAAAAATCAAAATGTCCAGTTTTTCTTTCTTAAATTCTTTACATTTCTTTCTTGTGTCTGAATGTCTGAATATCATTGCAAATACAATCTTTAAATAACAGAACTTTCTCTTTAAGGATTGGATATTTTTAAGAGACATATTTGATTTTGCTTCATTTGTGTTTCTGAGGCTTTGAAGTTAGATATCAAACATCACCAGTGAGTGAGTGAGTGAACAGAATCAGTCACAAACAAATAAACACAGGAATTCACAATTTTAAATGAGTTGAATAAGTGTTGAGAATGTGGTTTATCCCCACGTCATAACTGAGACAGGCTGCCACCTCGTGGCAGACAGCAGCAATGTCAGTATCAGCATCACGTGACGTCATGTTCAGAATGTGAGACACACAACTATCTGCCAGAAGTGTGCAACAACATTTCATATGAAAATGAATCATATTTTGCAGTGATAGTTAGGTCCATAAGTATTTGGACAGTGGCACTTTTTATACACAGTCCTTCCATTTTTAGAAGCCATAAGTAACGTCAAAAAAAAAAAAAAAGGATTATTAATATTACTAAAAAACATCACTTTGACACCACTATTTTTTTAAGACAAGCCAGGGGATTAATGCACAAACATTTCCAAGTTAATGAACTGATCCTGGACTTCATTTCTATCAATCATTAAGAAATATATAGTACTGTCTGGAGGAGGCAGTTCTGAAAAAAAAATGAACTGCACAACAATGAGATGAGTGAGGGAAGCCACCAAGACATCCAGACACCCCGGAGGGAGTCCTACACACCTGGACAAAATTGTTGGTCCTCCTACATTTTATGAGCACATTGGTCAGAAATAAATGTAAATGAAGCAATTTTGTTGAATCAACATTTTTTTTAAATGTCCAAAGTAACAAGAGCAAAACAAAATGTTTTCATAAAGTGAAACTAAAATTCCTGACATAAAATGTATGCTGGCTGTAGTTATTGGCAACCTTTGATGAATTTCCAGTGAATCATCACTTTTACAGCCAGTTTTCTTCAGTCAAGTTTACACGAATATTTGCAAGTCCCTGAATATGTATTGGACATCATTTCCACTCATGTTTAAGAAATACAAACAGTATGGTACTCTTATCTTTCTTATGTCTTATTATTTATTATTATATATCCTTTTTCTTGAGCCGCTTGGGTGGGTAGAGAGAGTTCCCATGGGATAAAAAAGCTTTTCAACCTACCATCCCTGGTTCTCAAGACCAGGCACCTAAGTGGCTCTACTCTACTCTTTTCTACTCTTCTATTTTATGCTTCCTTTTTAGATATTTAGATATACCTTAGTATACTAGCATATTCCATCTTAGAATTGGAATATACTATATAAGATATACCTACTGAATTTTCATGAGCGACACATTTCAGACTGAACAGTGGGCTTCATTCACAGTATCTTTTAAAGAATCTTCTTAGATTCCTTTTTAAGCTGTCCCTAAGAAGGTTCTTAAGAAATGTCTACATCAGATTCATCAGCGTGTTCTTAAACTGCAGAATTGTTCACAGCTGTGTTCTTAAGTTGATGAATCTCTTCTCCTCGTAAATTGAAAGTGCATGCCTGGTAGGCCTAATTAACAATGATTAGCATAATTAACAGCCCATTAATGCCCATAAAAGGGCAGGACACTCCATTGCTGTGTCCAGATGCAGATTTCATAATAAAGAGGAAACAAAATGCCGAAAGCAAAAGAAAAATCAATTTCAGGCAAAGAGAAAAAAGAACTGTGGCAGTTCAGAAGAGGAGGTAATGCTGCATAATGATAATTCATTTTATTGTGGAAAAATGTATACAAATTTGTATATATCGCCACATGATAACAACAACAAACAAGGGAAAAAATACATTAAAACCATAATACAAATCATAATTTTATTTAAAAGCATCCACACTAGGCGAGGTAATCACATACCAAGGCAAACTATTCCACAACATAATAGCTCTATTGTTGATTTTTTTTTTTTTTTCCTTATTACCTCCGCCAAGGAAGTTATGTTTTTGGTCGTGTCCGTTTGTTTGTTGGTTGGTTGGTTTGTTTGTTAGCAGGATTACTCAAAAAATCCTAAATGGATTTCAATGAAATTTTTACCAGGGGTGTATCTTGGCCTAACTTAGAAGTCATTAAATTTTGGTAATGATCCGGAACAGGATCCGGATCCAGTTATTTTTTTTAAAGGATTCTTTATCATTGCAGGATAGGGCCAATTTCAACATTTTTGCATCTAACTTCATGAAGACGGGTCACAAAGGCTGAAGAAAAATTAAGTTACGACACAACAATAATTTAGCATCTGTTTCTCCTCATTGAATAAACTTATTAGGAAAAAAAAAAACTTGTGTAGTTCATGCAGTTTCTCTTTATAAAGACATTTGCTGAAGATCTAAGGGTTTAACCACTGAATCTGAAACATGACGGTAGATGCATGAAACGACGTGGAATAAGTCTCTTTGCCAAAAGGTACTCCATGTGACGTCAGTGACCCTATGGCCTTGGCGGAGGTTTCAATCAATCAATCAATCAATCAATCAATCAATC
Source organism: Thalassophryne amazonica (assembly GCF_902500255.1). NCBI lineage: Eukaryota > Metazoa > Chordata > Actinopteri > Batrachoidiformes > Batrachoididae > Thalassophryne > Thalassophryne amazonica. The sequence goes on from NC_047106.1 coordinate 138,853,232, forward strand.
AATTTTATTTATATAGCGCCAAATCACAACAAACAGTTGCCCCAAGGCGCTTTATATTGTAAGGCAAGGCCATACAATAATTACGTAAAAACCCCAACGGTCAAAACGACCCCCTGTGAGCAAGCACTTGGCGACAGTGGGAAGGAAAAACTCCCTTTAAACAGGAAGAAACCTCCAGCAGAACCAGGCTCAGGGAGGGGCAGTCTTCTGCTGGGACTGGTTGGGGCTGAGGGAGAGAACCAAGAAAAAGACATGCTGTGGAGGGGAGCAGAGATCAATCACTAATGATTAAATGCAGAGTGGTGCATACAGAGCAAAAAGAGAAAGAAACAGTGCATCATGGGAACCCCCCAGCAGTCTAAGTCTATAGCAGCATAACTAAGGGATGGTTCAGGGTCACCTGATCCAGCCCTAACTATAAGCTTTAGCAAAAAGGAAAGTTTTAAGCCTAATCTTAAAAGTAGAGAGGGTGTCTGTCTCCCTGATCTGAATTGGGAGCTGGTTCCACAGGAGAGGAGCCTGAAAGCTGAAGGCTCTGCCTCCCATTCTACTCTTACAAACCCTAGGAACTACAAGTAAGCCTGCAGTCTGAGAGCGAAGCGCTCTATTGGGGTGATATGGTACTATGAGGTCCCTAAGATAAGATGGGACCTGATTATTCAAAACCTTATAAGTAAGAAGAAGAATTTTAAATTCTATTCTAGAATTAACAGGAAGCCAATGAAGAGAGGCCAATATGGGTGAGATATGCTCTCTCCTTTGCTCTCTTTGCTCTCTCCGAGTGTTTCTAGTGTTCAATCTAGACCTTTCAACCTCAAGGCTCAGTCCATGGCCTCTAAGGCCAGCATATCTTCTCATTTCAAAGAAGATTTAAAAATTAATATTATTATGTCCATGTAGGATCTTGTACATTTCAATTAAATCATCTCTGGTGCGTCTATCTTCTAATGTAGTTAAACCGAGTCTGGCAAGTCTATCCAGGACATATGCAGGGGTAGAGAAATCCACTGGTCAAAGGACACGGACCTTTGACCTATGTCTAGTTGATATTTTCCCGTGCTAGACCGATGTCTAGTTAAAACTCTTGTCAGTCTACTGATTAAAAGTGTTTGACAAACCCGACAATTTTTTTTTCAATCTTGCGCCTTAAATAACTGTTTGCACTTTGCAGATTACAGTGACCCACACTGTGCCACTCAGTTGAACCACTGAGAACATGAATGAAGTTCAGTCAACAAAGGAGAATCATGTAAAAGTATGCGGTGTCCACACACTACTTTTAGCTTAAATAGAACGTCTTTAACAGGAGCAGAGCACAGACAGAATCGCTGAGTCTCGACAGATGAGAGTTACCATAGCAACACTGGATGCCCATGCAGTGAGGAAAATAAGTATTTGAACACCCTGTGATTTTGCAAGTTCTCCCACTTTGAAATCATGGAGGGGTCTGAAATTTTCATCTTAGGTGCATGTCCACTGTGAGAGACATAATCTAAAAAAAAATAATAAAAAAAAATCCGGAAATCACAATGTATGATTTTTTAATAATTTATTTGTCTGTTACTGCTGCAAATAAGTATTTGAACACCTGTGAAAATCAATGTTAATATTTGGTACAGTAGCCGTTGTTTGCAATTACAGAGGTCAAATGTTTCCTGTAGTTCTTGACCAAGTTTTCACACACTGCAGCAGGGATTTTGGTCCACTCCTCCATACAGATCTTCCCTAGATCTTGCAGGTTCGGAGCTTCAGCTCCCTCCAAAGATTTTCTATTGAGTTCAGGTCTGGAGACTGGCCAGGCCACTCCAGGACCTTGAAATGCTTCTTACGGAGCCCCTCCTTAGTTGCCCTGGCTGTGTGTTTGGGGCCATTGTCATGCTGGAAGACCCAGCCATGACCCATCTTCAATGCTCTTATTGAGGGAAGGAGGTTGTTTGCCAAAATCTCACAATACATGACCCCGTCCAGCCTCCCTTCAATACGGTGCAGTCGTCCTGTCCGCTTTGCAGAAGAGCACCCCCACAGTATGATGTTTCCACCCCCATGCTTCACGGTTGGGATGGTTTTCTTGGGCTTGTTCTCATCCTCTAAACATGGTAAGTGGAGTTGATTCCAAAAAGCTCTATTCTGGTCTCATCTGACCACATGACCTTCTCCCATGCCTCCTCTGGATCATCCAGATGGTCACTGGTGAACTTCAAACGGGCCTGGACATGTGCTGGCTTGAGCAAGGGGACCTTGCTGCCCTGCAGGATTTTAAACCATGACTGCATCATGTGTTACTAATGTAATCTTCAGGTCATTGACCAGGTCCTTCTGTGTAGTTCTGAGCTTTCTCAGAATCATCCTTACCCCACGAGGTGAGATCTTGCATGGAATCCCAGACCGAGGGAGATTGACAGTCATCTTGTGTTTCTTCCACTTTCTAATAAATAATCATAACAGTTGTTGTCTTCTACCCAGCTGCTTGCCTGTTGTCCTGTAGTCCATCCCAGCCTTGTACAGGTCTACAGTTTTGTCCCTGGTATCCTTAGACAGCTCTTTGGTCTCGGCTGTGGTGGACAGGTTGGAGTGTGATTGATTGTGTGAACAGGTGTCTTTTATACAGGTAACAAGTTCAAACAGGTGCAATTAATACAGGTAAAGAGTGCAGAATAAGAGGGCTTCTTAAAGAAAAATTAACAGGTCTGTGAGAGACAGAATTCTTGCTGGTTGGTTGGTGTTCAAATACTTATTTGCAGCAGTAACATACACTCAACAAAAATATAAATGCAACACTTTTGGTTTTACTCCCATTTTGTATGAGATGAACTCAAAGATCTAAAACTTTTTCCACATACACAATATCACCATTTCCCTCAAATATTGTTCACAAACCAGTCTAAATCTGTGATAGTGAGCACTTCTCCTTTGCTGAGATAACCCATCCCACCTCACAGGTGTGCCATACCAAGATGCTGATTAGACACCATGATTAGTGCACAGGTGTGCCTTAGACTGCCCACAATAAAAGGCCACTCTGAAAGGTGCAGTTTTGTTTTATTGGGGGGGGATACCAGTCAGTAACTGGTGTGACCACCATTTGCCTCATGCAGTGCAACACATCTCCTTCGCATAGAGTTGATCAGGTTGTCAGTTGTGGCCTGTGGAATGTTGGCCATGCAAGAACTGGGACATTTTCAGCTTCCAAGAATTGTGTACAGATCCTTGCAACATGGGGCCGTGCATTATCCTGCTGCAACATGAGGTGATGTTCTTGGATGTATGGCACAACAATGGGCTTCAGGATCTCGTCACGGTATCTCTGTGCATTCAAAATGCCATCAATAAAATGCACCTGTGTTCTTCGTCCATAACAGACGCCTGCCAATACCATAACCCCACCGCCACCATGGGCCACTCGATCCACAACATTGACATCAGAAAACCGCTCACCCACACGACACCACACACGCTGTCTGCCATCTGCCCTGGACAGTGTGAACCAGGATTCATCCGTGAAGAGAACACCTCTCCAACGTGCCAAACGCCAGCTAATGTGAGCATTTGCCCACTCAAGTCGGCTACGACGACGAACTGGAGTCAGGTCGAGACCCCAATGAGGACGACGAGCATGCAGATGAGCTTCCCTGAGACGGTTTCTGACAGTTTGTGCAGAAATTCTTTGGTTATGCAAAGCGATTGTTTCAGCAGCTGTCCGAGTGGCTGGTGTCAGACGATCTTGGAGGTGAACATGCTGAATGTGGAGGTCCTGGGCTGGTGTGGTTACACGTGGTCTGCGGTTGTGAGGCTGGTTGGATGTACTGCCAAATTCTCTGAAACGCCTTTGGAGACGGCTTATGGTAGAGAAATGAACATTCAATACACGAGCAACAGCTCTGGTTGACATTCCTGCTGTCAGCATGCCAATTGCACGCTCCCTCAAATCTTGCGACATCTGTGGCATTGTGCTGTGTGATAAAACTGCACCTTTCAGAGTGGCCTTTTATTGTGGACAGTCTAAGGCACACTTGTGCACTAATCATGGTGTCTAATCAGCATCTTGATATGGCACACCTGTGAGGTGGGATGGATTATTTGGATGGATTACTATTCTCATCAATAGTTTTACATCCTCATTGAAGACAACTTTGGATGCTGTAGCTCCTCTGAAAAAGAGAGCTTTAAATCAGAAGTGCCTGACTCCGTGGTATAACTCACAAACTCGCAGCTTAAAGCAGATAACCCGTAAGTTGGAGAGGAAATTGCGTCTCACTAATTTAGAAGATCTTCACTTAGCCTGGAAAAAGAGTCTGTTGCTCTATAAAAAAAGCCCTCCGTAAAGCTAGGACATCTTACTACTCATCACTAATTGAAGAAAATAAGAACCCCAGGTTTCTTTCCAGCACTGTAGCCAGGCTGACAAAGAGTCAGAGCTCTATTGAGCCGAGTATTCCTTTAACTTTAACTAGTAATGACTTCATGACTTTCTTTGCTAATAAAATTTTAACTATTAGAGAAAAAATTACTCATAACCATCCCAAAGACATATCGTTCTCTTTGGCTGCTTTCAGTGATGCCGGTATTTGGTTAGACTCTTTCTCTCCGATTGTTCTGAGTTATTTTCATTAGTTACTTCCTCCAAACCATCAACATGTCTATTAGACCCCATTCCTACCAGGCTGCTCAAGGAAGCCCTACCATTAATTAATGCTTCGATGTTAAATATGATCAATCTATCTTTATTAGTTGGCTATGTACCACAGGCTTTTAAGGTGGCAGTAATTAAACCATTACTTAAAAAGCCATCACTTGACCCAGCTATCTTAGCTAATTATAGGCCAATCTCCAACCTTCCTTTTCTCTCAAAAACTCTTGAAAGGGTAGTTGTAAAACAGCTACCTGATCATCTGCAGAGGAATGGTCTATTTGAAGAGTTTCAGTCAGGTTTTAGAATTCATCATAGTACAGAAACAGCATTAGTGAAGGTTACAAATGATCTTCTTATGGCCTCAGACAGTGGACTCATCTCTGTGCTTGTTCTGTTAGACCTCAGTGCTGCTTTTGATACTGTTGACCATAAAATTTTATTACAGAGATTAGAGCATGCCATAGGTATTAAAGGCACTGCGCTGCGGTGGTTTGAATCATATTTATCTAATAGATTACAATTTGTTCATGTAAATGGGGAATCTTCTTCACAGACTAAGGTTAATTATGGAGTTCCACAAGGTTCTGTGCTAGGACCAATTTTATTCACTTTATACATGTTTCCTTAGGCAGTATTATTAGACGGCATTGCTTAAATTTTCATTGTTACGCAGATGAAACCCAGCTTTATCTATCCATGAAGCCAGAGGACACACACCAATTAGCTAAACTGCAGGATGGTCTTACAGACATAAAGACATGGATGACCTCTAATTTCCTCCTTTTATACTCAGATTAAACTGAAGTTATTGTACTTGGCCCCACAAATCTTAGAAACATGGTGTCTAACCAGATCCTTACTCTGGATGGCATTACCCTGACCTCTAGTAATACTGTGAGAAATCTTGGAGTCATTTTTGATCTGGATATGTCATTCAATGTGCATATTAAACAAATATGTAGGACTGCTTTTTTGCATTTGCACAATATCTCTAAAATTAGAAAGGTCTTGTCTCAGAGTGATGCTGAAAAACTAATTCATGCATTTATTTCCTCTAGGCTGGACTATTGTAATTCATTATTATCAGGTTGTCGTAAAAGTTCCCTGAAAAGCCTTCAGTTAATTCAAAATGCTGCAGCTAGAGTACTGACAGGGACTAGAAGGAGAGAGCATATCTCACCCATATTGGCCTCTCTTCATTGGCTTCCTGTTAATTCTAGAATAGAATTTAAAATTCTTCTAGATCAGGATCAGGGAGACAGACACCCTCTCTACTTTTAAGATTAGGCTTAAAACTTTCCTTTTTGCTAAAGCTTATAGTTAGGGCTGGATCAGGTGACCCTGAACCATCCCTTAGTTATGCTGCTATAGACTTAGACTGCTGGGGGGTTCCCATGATGCACTGAGTGTTTCTTTCTCTTTTTGCTCTGTATGCCCCACTCTGCATTTAATCATTAGTGATTGATCTCTGCTCCCCTCCACAGCATGTCTTTTTCCTGGTTCTCTCCCTCAGCCCCAACCAGTCCCAGCAGAAGACTGCCCCTCCCTGAGCCTGGTTCTGCTGGAGGTTTCTTCCTGTTAAAAGGGAGTTTTTCCTTCCCACTGTTGCCAAGTGCTTGCTCACAGGGGGTCGTTTTGACCGTTGGGGTTTTTGCGTAATTATTGTATGGCTTTGCCTTACAATATAAAGCGCCTTGGGGCAACTGTTTGTTGTGATTTGGCGCTATATAAATAAAATTGATTTGATTAACTCAGCAAAGGAGAAGTGCTCACTATCACAGATTTAGACTGGTTTGTGAACAATATTTGAGGGAAATGGTGATATTGTGTATGTGGAAAAATTTTTACATCTTTGAGATCATCTCATACAAAATGGGAGCAAAACCAAAAGTGTTGCATTTATATTTTTGTTGAGTGTACAAATACATTATTAAAAAAAAATCATACATTGTGATTTCCAGATTTTTTTTTTTTTTTTTTAGATTATGTCTCTCACAGTGGACGTGCACCTAAGATGAAAATTTCAGACTCCTCCATGATTTCTAAGTGGGAGAACTTGCAAAATTGCAGGGTGTTCAAATACTTATTTTCCTCACTGTATATGGAACACGTAAAAAGTTCAACGTTTCATCGTTTGTATTTTGCTACAAAATCTGAATGTGATGTGAAATTTTAACATTTTCTTCAACAATCATAAAATTTTAATCAGACTACTCTGAGAAGCTGTAGATATAATTGTTGCCCCCCAAAAGTCAGATATTAGAGCGCTTACACAGCTGTTTGGGCTGCATAAGGACAGAATTACAGAGTGAAGTATAAGGTGCACAGTACCTTCACATGAAAGGATCATGTAAGCAAATGTGTATTACTTTACATAGATTCAACACAAATTGAAAAGATCCTATCATGCTACAGATTTACAAATACAATACTGATTGAATCCATGTGCATGATGTGATGATTAATGCTACGCTGAGGCTCACCGTCAGAGGTTCTGAGCTTCCAAATACCTTGGGCCTCTACCTTGGACCAGGAGGACCAGTAATAAAATTGGTGCTACTGATCCTGACCAGTTGGCTCAAAACATATTTCTCTATCCCTGATATGTTGCAACTTGGGTAATAACTTAGTGCAGGAAATCAGTGAAAAAGAAATGGTTTGGTTTAAAATCCGACACAAAAAGGGGGAACAACAGACACCCAGAAGCTCATCAGGACCATCACTGGGGAGACGGCATTCTCAGGTAGGCTATCGGAAAATCAAAATAATTTTATATTGAATTTTCCTCCACCCTAATTTTTAGGAGTACCATTGACTGAGTGTCTGGATGCAGACCTGGGCCCCGAGACAACGCTTTCATCCCCTCCCTGTACAGCAGCTACTCCACTAAAGTGTTGGTACACTGTAAAAACTGAAGTTCACCAGCTGCCTTGGAAATGAGTTAATTCAACTGATATCAGTTAACTCACCTTAAAGATAAGCTTTGTTTCAACTCAGAATTAGTGAAGACACTGGATAGCTTTAAGTTCAGGTTTTGAAAACATATAAACTTGAGTCCAATATCCTAAACATGCCATTAAAAGTGGAGAAAAGACTTAAGTTCACTTAACTTAATGGGCCTATCCTTTGTTACAGTGTATATTTAATTTATTTTAATATGAAAAATGCTATTGTAAATTACCCAAACATAACATATGAGCCGCTTAGGTGGGTAGGGAGAGTTCTCATGGGATAAAAAAGCCTTTCAACCTACCATACCTGGTTCTCAAGTCCAGGCACCTTGTGGCTCTGCTCTTTTTTTTTTTTGTTAAAGATATTTAGGTGTACCTTGTAAACACTAGTAGAGTTCCACCTTAGATTTGGAATGTATAATAGAAGATATACTTTACTGAATTTTCATCTAATAATGAACAGAGATATCACGGATATGTCACTGCAATATCGTATTTTAATAACCTTCACATAAGCAGACGACACAAGCAGTGTGACATGTCGACACTGAAATGTGCGTACTGAATGCGTACTAAGTGCATAGGTGCATAGGTTGCATGCTTGTTCTTATCTAAGAACAAATCCTGGATAGGAGAATGTTCATGAATGCCACAAGTTTTGTAAAACTTCTTAAGCAGGAAAAATGTGTTCATGAATGAGGTCCAATAAGTCAAACAAGTGTCAAATGCCACTCGTGTATGAATTCACATGCACAGAAACACGGACTCACACAAGCACACGACTTCATGTTGAGGAGTTTGGTCTGTGCTTTTCCATTTCATTTTAATATTGGAATACATTTTCAGTGCCTATTTGTATTTTCACTGCAGTTATTCATGTTAATCACTACTCTCAGCTCAAAAGGGTGTTAAATAATGATGGATGGAGTATAACCCAGCAGTCAGCTCGTGACGCAGGGTACACCCTGGACAATACGCTAGTCCATTTCTTTGACAATCAGAACTAATCAATAATGCAGCAACCAATAAACAACCATCAATTGCTTGGAAAATTTTCAGTGAGATCAGTGGGAGGAAAAAACAAAGAAATCCAAATAAAAATCCAACAGCTAAAGCAAAAAATTGGTTACATGGAAAAATCATTTCCAAAATGTACTCTCAAATGAATCATAAACCAGTCTCAATATTGAATTTGGCAATTTCACACTGGAGGAATTAAATGGTGCTCTGAAAAACACTAAAAACAGAAATGTTATTCTTGTTGATGTCTTCCTCTCACCAATTTTATGAAGTTCTATCTCTGTTTTCAGCTAAAACCAGTAAACGTTTTGTTGCAGCTGAAAAAAGCAAGTGAATGACACTTCTCAGTATAAAAAATTCTAAAACTAAACTAAATTAAACTCAAACTCAAAGCAAATCTCTACAACTTGACATAAATTAATAAAAACTATAAAAGCCTAGATGATGGGTTCATCATCATCATCATGGGATGATGATGAAGTAATCAGCCCCTTTGGTATAATAACTGTAAATAATCAGTTTTATTGCCAGTTTTCTTCAGCCAAATCAGGGGATGGATACATGAACATTTCCAACTCACTGAATATGTCTTGAACTTTATTTACATCAATTATGAAGACATACAAACAGTATGACACTCTATGGTAAATCTGTGTGGAGTAGACAGAATGAGGAAAGCCACCAAGACACCCAGACAACCCAGAATAAGTTACAGGCTTCTGTGGCTGTGATTGGAGAAATTGTGCATAGTGCATGTTTTGCATTTTGTATCCTCAGTTATACAGCTTCATGATGAAGTGGTACAGAGGAGGATTTTCTTTCACCAAAACATCAAATCTGTGCTTGAATCTCAGATGGGCGTTTTGGAAAATTGTAGTTGAACTTTCATGTCATCTTTTTAAGAAAATGCTCCTCTATGCCACTTCATCATGAAGCTGTATAGCTGATGATACAAAGTGCAAAACATGTACTATGCACAATTTCTTCAGTCACAGAAGCCGATAACTTCTTCTGGGTTATTTGGGTGTCTTGGTGGCTTTCCTCACTTTTCTCCTTCTTGTTCAGTTACTCAGTTTTTGAGAACTATCTACTCCATGCAGATTTACCAGTGTCATAATGTTTGTATTTCTTCATAACTTATTTAAATAAAGTCCAAGACATATTCAGTGACTTGGAAATGTTCATGTATCCATCCGCTGACTTGTCTGAAGAATTTTACTTTAACCTTAACTTAGGGCCCCTTCACACATAGTACAAATAAGTACAAATCAGAGTGACTCAGGTTGAAACAGCTCGTATGAGCAAACCATGAAAACACTGAGCCAACGTTGGGAGAGACACGTGGTCGGGCAGGCATGAATGATCACAGTGCAAGCAGCTGGAGCAAGTGGAATGACATTGCGCAGCTGCTGCGGCAAAAAATACAAAAATACATGCCACCTGTGGGATTCGAACCTGCAATTTACTAAAGATCTGATTGACAGCCAGAAACTTTATCACTGCGCTACCATCGCTCTCCTATAAAGGTGTGTAAAATGCATGAAATCAACAAGAGATAAACATATTTAAAAAAAGAATAAAAACCACACACCATAAAAAAACAAGCCATTTTATTGACTCCCTCTTATCGAGCAGACAGTACAAGTATGAACCGTCTGTTCCTCTGTAGATGACCCATGGTCACATACAGTTATAACATGACATGAATGAAGCAGTGCGCTCTTATCATGTCCACATCTGCTGAACCCCACGTGTCCAGCCCGACACACGTCCTGTGGATGGTGCACCACAGGACAGACACCGCGTCATGTGGAACAGAGCTCACGTGGGTGACATGACATTCAGATCGCCTGCTGCATGTTATGATCTGACAGTCCCTTTCACCTGGTGCAGCCTGTTAATGTGCGTGCCGTGCACTCGCTCACTGCAGCCCGTCGCAACAATGACATATGTTTTTATGTATGTCCATGTAAGGACAGCAAGCAGACACATGCATCACAGTGGACAGTTGTTAGGTCATGTTTGTCCAAACATGGTATGTGTTCTTCAGCTGGGATGTCTGGAACCAGAGATCTCAACAGCTGCTGTTGTCGGTGGCCACACCCCCTGTCCTTCCAACGCACACACCAATGTGTCGCTCTGTGTCTGTTATGTGATCATTTCTTCTTAGTTATTTGTTATGTAATTGTGTATGTAGGTAGTGTAGTACTTATTAATATACTTGTCCTGGCAGTTGTCTCTGTTTTTAATGTGACATGTTGTGTGCAATGTCGTCATTTGTAGCTGTCAGTGAGTCTCTGGTCAGCAGCTGGGAGGGGGCTCGCTGTGCTGTGTGCGCTCCATCTGTACATCCATATCAGCAGTTCATGCAGTTGCGCTCCCCCCGCCCCACACAATTTCACAGCCAGCCTGAAAGAGATTGTCTTCTCACTATTTCCGTGCTGACATCGTGAATGTCCACACATTCTCTAAGTGTCCAGCGAGTGGAGTTAGATGTTCGTGTTTGTCACCTGGAATTTGGCCGACACCTGCCACGATAGGGATCGAATGGGCACTCACAGGGCACTCTTTCAGCCACTGGAGCGCGTTGACGCGACAGGTGTACGAGGCGTTGGAGGCAGCTCTGATTTGACATGAATTACATGCGGTTCCTGCTTCGTGCGCAATTTGGCCACATTCGTACTATGTGTGACGGGGCCCTTAACCAAGTTAACCCCATTGAGATCAAGATCTCATTTGCAAGGGAGACCTTGACAAGCATACAGTTTCCAATTCACCTAACCTGCATGTCTTTTGGATGTACAGTGGTGTTCAGAATAATAGTAGTGCTATGTGACTAAAAAGATTAATCCAGGTTTTGAGTATATTTCTTATTGTTACATGGGAAACAAGGTACCAGTAGATTCAGTAGATTCTCACAAATCCAACAAGACCAAGCATTCATGATATGCACACTCTTAAGACTATGAAATTGGGCTATTAGCAAAAAAGTAGAAAAGGGGGTGTTCACAATAATACGTAGTAGTGTGGCATTCAGTCAGTGAGTTCGTCAATTTTGTGGAATTTTGTGGATTTTGTGAATCAGGTGTCCCCTATTTAAGGATGAAGCCAGCACCTGTTGAACATGCGTTTCTCTTTGAAAGCCTGAGGAAAATGGGACGTTCAAGACATTGTTCAGAAGAACAGCGTAGTTTGATTAAAAAGTTGATAGGAGAGGGGAAAACTCATACGCAGGTGCAAAAAATTATAGGCTGTTCATCTACAATGATCTCCAATGCATTAAAATTGACAAAAAAAAAAAAAAAAAAAAAAAAACAGTGACGCGTGGAAAAAAATGGAAAACAACCATCAAAATGGATAGAAGAATAACCAGAATGGCAAAGGCTCAACCATTGATCAGCTCCAGGATGATCAAAGACAGTCTGGAGTGCTGTGACAGTTAGAAGACGCCTGTGTAAAGCTAATTTATTGGCAAGAATCCCCCGCAAAGTCCCTCTGTTAAATAAAAGACATGTGCAGAAGAGGTTACAGTTTGCCAAAGAACACATCAACTGGCCTAAAGAGAAATGGAGGAATATTTTGTGGACTGATGAGAGTAAAATTGTTCTTTTTGGGTCCAAGGGCCGCAGACAGTTTGTGAGACGACCCCCAAACTCTGAATTCAAGCCACAGTTCACAGTGAAGACAGTGAAGCATGGTGGTGCAAGCATCATGATATGGGCATGTTTCTCCTACTATGGTGTTGGGCCTATATATCGCATACCAGGTATCATGGATCAGTTTGGATATGTCAAAATACTTGAAGAGGTCATGTTGCCTTATGCTGAAGAGGACATGTCCTTGAAATGGGTGTTTCAACAAGACAATGACCCCAAGCACACTAGTAAACCAGCAAAATCTTGGTTCCAAACCAACAAAATGAATGTCTCGCAGATGTGAAGAAATCATGAAAAACTGTGGTTATACAACTAAATACTAGTTTAGTGATTCACAGGATTGCTAAAAAAGCAGTTTGAACATAATAGTTTTGAGTTTGTAGCATCAACAGCAAATGCTACTATTATTGTGAACACCCCCTTTTCCACTTTTTTTACTAATAGCTCAATAATATAGCCTTAAGAGTGTGCATATCATGAATGCTTGGTCTTGTTGGATTTGTGAGAATCTACTGAATCTACTGGTACCTTGTTTCCCATGTAACAATAAGAAATATACTCAAAACCTGGATTAATCTTTTTAGTCACATAGCACTACTATTATTCTGAACACTACTGTAGGAGGAAACAGGAGCACCTGGAGGAAACCCACTCAAACACAGGGAGAACATGTAAACTCCACACACAAAGGCCACAGGTGGGAATCAATCCCATGACCTTCTTCATGTGAGGCAACAGTGCTAACCACTATGCTGCCAATATTGAATACTGGCAATAAAAGTGATTATTTACAGGTATTATACCAAAGTGGCCAATTACGTATACAACCCATCATCTTGGCTTTTATATTTAAAAAAAAAATTATATCAAATTGCAGATTTGCTTTGAGTTCAAGGAAGATCATTTTAGAAATTTTTATATTGAGAAGCCTTATTTCCTTTTTGTATTTGAAATGGCATAATCAAATTAAAATGTGGGAAATACCAAGGGGTCAAACATTTTTGTAAGCCACAGTAACAGTAAATTTTCCAGAGACTCATTTCCTTCCGTTATTTACAGATGATGCTGTCTGTCTTCATGCCTGATGTTCCAGTGAGCGGAGACCTTCATCTCTGTGACTGCAAACGAGACGTCTCCTTGGCAAATAATTTTTTTTCTTATGTAATGTTGGGAACATTTTGTCAGCATACAACTCCACTGATCAAACGTCTGCTTTATTGTCATTTGGCTACATATTGATGATATATTGATGAAAAAAAATGTTTGAAAGGTGACTTTCAGATTTACATCAAGAAATGACACTAAATAGTTTGAAATATTCTGTCGAGGCCGTCTGAGTTTTCTGTCAGTATTTTTGAAAGCAACTCTTTGCGACTCCTATGGGCCTGGACGGTCCGTCTCACGGTTTCTTTTGTGCCCCCGTCACAAACCCATAGATTCATGCACTTTAAATAATGCCACCACAAACTGCCAGAGATCACCACATCTCTGTGTTAATGACTTGGTTCAAAATTATTACATTATTTCTGAGAAATAATACGAGGAGCTGATAAACATGAGAATGTTAAACGTCACTACATCAGTAATAATGACCTCACATTCAAAACACTGTGGTTTTTACAGCGATATACAAGAACATGGATGTTTGGAACAGGTTTATCTGATTCATTTTGATATTTACCATCACTGGGTGTATACAAAAAACAATGAAATACATCCCAGTCTCAACGATTCACAGCAAAAAGAAAAAAATCCATGTGTTTTTGTGCTTTAATGTTTCAGGATTAACAAACTGGACAGTAATGAAATGTGTATTTACATGGATATATGACGTGTGCAGATGCACATCTACTGTGAAATAGGTGAATATGTTTGACATGAATTGAGATCACTGCTGTGACTGCAATAATATTAATAACTCAGACAGAAACTGCAGGTCATCATTTATTCCTGGTTCCAATTTTGTACATGTAGCAAACAAAAGTGCAGATCAACAGAAATAACAAAAACGAGGCGTGAACAAAGCAGAAAGAAGTTTGAGATGCAAAAAGAAACCACACCCGAAACAGTAACGTCCTGCAAACATCATGAGCAAAACACAAACAAACAAACAACAAAAAAACAAACTTCCAGACGGCTGGTTCATCAGATTACAAATGGGGGGGAAAAAAACAACAGAAATCTTCCCCTGAGGAGCTCAGATTTTGATTTCTTTAAAGGCACTTAATTTGGGATTGTGTTAACTATCAGTGCATATTCACCCCCCCACCCCCATTTCTGTCTGTGTGTGTGCAGGCTGTCTGTCTGTCTGTGTGCAGGCTGTGTGTATGTGTGTGTGCAGGCTGTCTGTATGTGTCTGTCTGTCTGTGTGCGTGCCGGCTGTCTGTATGTGTCTGTCTGTCTGTGTGTGCAGGCTGTCTGTCTGTGTGCGTGCAGGCTGTCTGTCTGTCTGTGTGTGCGCAGGCTGTATGGATGTGTGTGTGCAGGCTGTCTGTCTGTGTGTGTATGTGTGTGCAGGCTGTCTGTCTGTGTGTGTATGTGTGTGCGTCTGTGTGCAGGCTGTCTGTGTGTGCGTCTGTGTGCAGGCTGTCTGTCTGTCTGTGTGTGTGTCTGTGTGCAGGCTGTCTGTGTGTGTAAGTGTGTGCGTCTGTGTGCAGGCTACCTGTCTGTATGTGTGTGCGTCTGTGTGCAGGCTACCTGTCTGTATGTGTGTGCGTCTGTGTGCAGGCTACCTGTCTGTATGTGTGTGCGTCTGTGTGCAGGCTATCTGTGTGCGTCTGTGTGCAGGCTGTCTCTGTGTGTATGTGTGTGCGTCTGTGTGCAGGCTGTCTCTGTGTGTATGTGTGTGCGTCTGTGTGCAGGCTGTCTCTGTGTGTATGTGTGTGCGTCTGTGTGCAGGCTGTCTCTGTGTGTATGTGTGTGCGTCTGTGTGCAGGCTGTCTCTGTGTGTATGTGTGTGAGTCTGTGTGCAGGCTGTCTGTGTGTGTCACATCCCCTGTGGTGCTCGGTGCTTTCATTACTAACTACACAGTCTGACAGAATCCTCACACCAAACATGAGATGCTGCACATTTTTATGTCCATCAGAGAAAACTGGTCTGAAGTGAGAATCCACACAAACAGGATTTATGGACATCCAGGAACCAGGAGCTCCAACCAGAGTCAAAGAACTTTGTCTTTTTCTTCTTCAGAACTGAACGTATTCTACTGTCTCTCCACGCTTGTGTGGCACTGATGACAAAGTGTGTTTTTGGGTGTGGACTCGAACCCTAACCCCTCGAGGGAGTGAACCTGCGGGTCAGCAGACACTTGCCCTCCCGCGTGGGGTGAGTGGTTTTTTTTTGTGTTTTTTTTAAGAAATGATAATTGCTTTAAAGGTTTGCATATACTTTGACTAAATACAGTAAGAGCTCTGTAGAAAACATACTCAGATATACTCATCTACATTCAGCGTAAAGTCACTTCTGCACAGCAAACACAGGCAAAGCAGACACACAACTGGTACTATACGGACACGTGCACGTGTCACTGGTCTGGCATTAACACAAGTCTGACTGCTGGGACGTGGTTGCAGTCAGAACTCATCAACACAGGCAGAGCTTCTCCACCTCCACAGGAATGTCCTGACAATTTGTCCTGCTCTGTGCAGTGCCGCCAACCACCAGCAGGTGGATCCAGAAGTATTTGGACACCGACAGACGTTATTTAAGGCTCTGTGTCAATCGTGGGGTTTTTTTTCCTGTGTTTTCTCAGAACGCTGCAGCTGGTGCTTCCACTCCGAGCGCTTTAAGGTGAAAACCTTTGAGTTTGTCAGGAAGGCACTGGGGTCGCTGCAACGCTTTTTTCAAACAACCACTCAGACAGAGCAAACCGTGTTACCCTCACAACCAAGACAACAGACACAGCTCATTTTTATCAACTGTCAACGGACACCGCACTGAATCACAACGGGGCTGCAACTAACCATTAGGTTCAGAATTAATTAATTAATGATCAACTATTTTCTCGCCATCCAATGTGTTTTGTCCACAGCTGGGAGACATTCATTTTACTGTCAGGAGCAAAATGTCTCACAAAAACCAACAGAAAATATTCACATTTAAGAAGCTGAAGCCAAAGAAGTTGTTTTTTATGATCAAAATACAACTGATTGATGAATTTAAAAGTCATTGAGTGATTAATCGCTGCAGTTTTCTGTCAATAAAAGAAGAAAAAACCCTCTACGGACACGGGCCTTATGTATCGCATCACGAAAGAGTGCAGATCATCTGCTTTAATTTAGGCCAGTGACATTTAAATCAGGGGAACCGTCAAAAATAAGACTGTCGCTTCTGAATGTGATCTCCATTTATGAAATGATCTGTTCAGCAGCTGTTTATTATTCCCTCATTTATTTCACTTTTACCTGCTGACCCAGGTCAAGAAAATACTGCAGCTGCATGAACAGCAAAGTGCAAAAATCTGTGTTGGGCTGTAAGAAAAAAGATTCAATCATCTCTTCAGGACAGTCAAGATGTTCTATGAAAAAGGTCAACGCTCAGGTTGGTTTCATTGCCACAGCAACTAGGATTCTCTGAAACACAGTACAGCTCTTTTATGGCACATTTCACTCAGTGGTTGTGCTGAAACCAAAGAGGTTATATATACTCAACAAAAATATAAACGCAGCACTTTTGTTTTTGCTCCCATTTTGTATGAGATGAACTCAAAGATCTAAAACTTTTTCCACATACACAATATCACCATTTCCCTCAAATATTGTTCACAAACCAGTCTAAATCTGTGATAGTGAGCACTTCTCCTTTGCTGAGATAATCCATCCCACCTCACAGGTGTGCCATATCAAGATGCTGATTAGACACCATGATTAGTGCACAGGTGTGCCTTAGACTGCCCACAATAAAAGGCCACTCTGAAAGGTGCAGTTTTAAAACACAGCACAATGCCACAGATGTCGCAAGATTTGAGGGAGCGTGCAATTGGCATGCTGACAGCAGGAATGTCAACCAGAGCTGTTGCTTGTGTATTGAATGTTCATTTCTCTACCATAAGCCGTCTCCAAAGGCGTTTCAGAGAATTTGGCAGTACATCCAACCAGCCTCACAACTGCAGACCACGTGTAACCACACCAGCCCAGGACCTCCACATCCAGCATGTTCACCTCCAAGATCGTCTGAGACCAGCCACTCGGACAGCTGCTGAAACAATCGGTTTGCATAACCAAAGAATGTCTGCACAAACTGTCAGAAACCGTCTCAGGAAAGCTCATCTGCATGCTCGTCGTCCTCATCGGGGTCTCGACCTGACTCCAGTTCATCGTCAGAACTTCGCACAGCCATTGAAGAGGAGTGGACCAACATTCCACAGGCCACAATTGACAACCTGATCAACTCTATGCGAAGGAGATGTGTTGCACTGCATGAGGCAAATGGTGGTCACACCAGATACTGACTGGTATCCCCCCCCAATAAAACAAAACTGTACCTTTCAGAGTGGCCTTTTATTGTGGGCAGTCTAAGGCACACCTGTGCACTAATCATGGTGTCTAATCAGCATCTTTATATGGCACACCTGTGAGGTGGGATGGATTATCTCAGCAAAGGAGAAGTGCTCACTATCACAGATTTAGACTGGTTTGTGAACAATATTTGAGGGAAATGGTGATATTGTGTATGTGGAAAAAGTTTTAGATCTTTGAGTTCATCTCATACAAAATGGGAGCAAAACCAAAAGTGTTGCGTTTATATTTTTGTTGAGTATACAAGAACTAGAGGCCACACTCGCACTGAGCCGTGTCCCGGGAGGAGGCGTGGTCACCATTTTAATGCTGGGCAAGTTAGTAAATTGTGTGCATAGATGCTCAATTAGTGACATCATGAAACAGGTGGAATATGGCAGAAAGCTGCGCATGTTGGCAAAACCACAAACGGAGGCAGAAGGGAGACATCTACCATAAGTAAGTGGTTTTGGTCGTTCTTGTCACTTTGTGACATTTGGGTGATAAACAGGTGTACGTTTCCTGTCATGCATGTGTCGGCCAAGGACACAACCATTAACTCTTCACTTATATCTAGTTGACATTTTCCCCTGCTAGACCAATGTCTAATTAAAATACTTGTTAATGGTTAAAACTGTTCGACAAGACTGACTTTTTTTTTATTTGCACTTTAAAATAAGCTGCTGCTCACAGATCATACTGACCCGCCCTGTGCCCCTCAGTCACACCCACACCACTGACTTCATGAATGAGTCAGTCAATTAAGGATAATTATGTAAAAATATATATAAACATATCGTCGTCTCAGCAGCTAGAACAGATCAGGTTCATGTAACTTTCAGCACTAATATTTAGGAATGTGCGGGTGTCAGAGTAAGTTTAATACTTTACTGACATAATTTAATGTTAATTTTACTGGCTCGATATCCAGGTCAGAATGGCATTTTAACATGTATTTTGTGAGCATTTTTCGAAGTCTGTTCAGTTGCGAAGCCCCATTGAAAATGCATTAACATCCGGGCACTTGGTCAATATTTTGCGCAGATAGGAGGCGTCATGTCGCTGTCCATGAATGGACGTTGGCGTTTAGTGGGCAGCATTGGGAGTGGACTCTACTACTCATATATATAACCTCTTTGGCTGAAACTAGTCCTGCTGCTGCCACCTGCTGGACACAATGACATCACAAAAAAAAGAGTTTAAATTTGTGGAAAGGATGTGTCCAGTTTCACGAAACCCTGTTCAGTGATCTTAAAGCTTGGGTGGGCACAGAAAGTGAAGCAGAGGTGCTTCACCACCTGGTCTGTGGCTCCCTCAGCCTGTTCTGGATCCAGGCTCAGAGTGTCCTGCATGGTCCAGACACATTCAGGAACATACAAAATAAACATGACAATGGCATACTTCAGCTGAACTTAGATGGTTTGACATCATTATCGTGTTGATCAGTTTAGTGTTTCTGGTTTATTCCTCCTGTTTGTTGTCTTTGTGGACTGTGAATCTACAAGGTCATCTGAAACAGAAGGAAAGTTAACTTTGGGAAATATCAGACTTGGTCTTTTCCCGACCACCAAGAAGCACACTTGAAGAGAATTACTGGCGTGTGTCAGATTTTTCCACAACGCTAACAAAACACACCACGTGTTAGCGCTATTACGATGTGCTGCGACTGACAGCTCAAAGCACCAACCGTCAGAAGTGTACAAAACATTACCATACAGTCGAACCCAAACCTAGCTATATACACAGGCTGCTAACACACGGGCTAACATTTGTGCTAGTAGCCTGAAGCAGTTCGTGTTTTGATGTGACATGGCGAGCTAATACGACAGCGGTGTCATACCCGTGACAGCTCGGACTGGGTGTAGATAAAACCACATGGCACTTACATCTCGTCAGGTGGTCCAGAGACTGTGGTCAATGATGCTAAAATGATCTAAAATTCTGCCAGCAGGATGCTGGAGTGACTGGAACCACATCTGAAATAACAAATGCTCCAAAACCAGCTTTACTAACAGGCAGGACTTAGCAACTGCAGTCGATGTCCTTCAGGCTGCTGCCACACAGAAACGTTCTGCAGCACACACGGTGACAGCGAGCACAGAACCTTCAACAGACTCAGAGGGGAACGTCTGTTTGATCGCAGCCTCTTTTAAAAACACTGAGGGCGTGACAGCGACAGTGGGAGGTCTCTGATGCTACACGACACTAACACACACACAGTCAGCTAGCAGCAGCAGCTAGCTTCTGGATGTTTGCTGAATTAGGTAACACACCATGAAATGTTGTATCAGTCACTCATTCAAATTTAAAACCCCAAGTCAAAAAAAAAAAAAAAAAGAGGTGTGGTGATATGGAGGAACACGCACTGATCGTTAACTTTAACTTCTGTTTCAGTGCAGGCAGGACGAACCAAAGATAATTCATGTTTTGTTTTTGGTAACTTCATTTCATTTGCTAATCATTTAATTAATTCCTGCATTTTCTTTTCTAAAAAGTTGGATTGGAGACTATTTTAAATATAAAATTTAAATCATCACTTTTACAGCCAGTTTTCTTGAGACAAGTCAGGGGATGAACACATGAACATCTCCAAGTCCCTGAACATGGCTGACTTCATTTCCATCAATTACGTTAAAACTCACCTAACATCGTATTAACTGGATACTCGCACTCACCCAACAAAAGCAAAAGTCCCGATGCTTTTTACTGTTTTCCATGTAATAAACACCCGATTTTGTGTAAAGGATTTTTGCTCACATCAGCCAAAACATCCTGCCCCATCATTCCGTTAAAAACTCCTCGTGTGTACAAGACAGGGCAGTCTGGGCTTGCCCTGTCGCAACAGAGATACAAACTAAAGCTTAGCACGGACACTCGCCGATTCAAGGAAAGTGGGTACCATATTTCCTTGATTAAAAGCCAGGGTGTTTATTTTTTCAAACCCTATTCAAACCCGGTGCCTAAACAAGGCAGGCCGTAATTCAAGGCTGACAATTATTAACAAAATGGGGCTTGCTGCCTGAACTCTAATATGGCATTGAGTTCCACACATATGCCTGGGTGTGGTGAACCAAAGAGAACCGCTTTAGATCACAGCTCTCTGCGTGGCTGTGAATCCTCCCTGTTGCCTGACGCACACCTGCTAAACAACAGAGACTGTGACTGGTCACTTTTCAGTTTTCACTCCTTCCTCTCCAGTCATATTTTAAAGGTGTTTGCAGTGCTCACACTGATTACATTTAGATCATGGATCAAATACAGTTGGCAGAAAAGTCTGCAAATATGACCAACTTCACAACACAGAATTTGAAAAAGATGCTCAAATGACCCGCAATTCATGGAGGGAAATTACACATACCATTTGTTTAGAGGTTGATGACTAAGGGACAAATTAATTCAGCAAAAACCACTGTTTCTGATGAAAATTGCAGTAAGATGCTCAACAACATGACAGAGAACAAAAGGGTAATGCACATATTGACGTCATTCCATGACCACAGGGTTACTGATGCATAAATCAGGCTTTAAGCTTTTAAGGTACAACTCCACAGCAGACTTAGAATAAAGAGTGACTCAACCAAATGTAATCATTTTAATGCACGTAATGTATTAGGTGCATTAAAAATACATGCCTTATTTAAAGCAGGTGTTTAGGTTTTTTTAGATGATGTTTTGACCCAGTTGTTAAATGAGGCAGATCCCGATTCAAGGTCAGGCATTTAATGAAGGAAATACGTGAAGCTAATTGGTGCTGGGGATTCCCCGTAGATCTATCGAACTAATCCGCTACATACATATAACAGGATTTTGCCCATTTTATACATATAGCAGATTTCGATCATAAACAAAATTCGCTGGTCCACCTGAATCCATTATATGTGAATTTTACTGTATTAAGAAACACAAACAGTACAGTACTGTGTGGAACATCTGTGTCAAGGAGGCAGTTCTCAAAAAAACTGAATGACCATTCTGGAAGGACAAATAAGAAAAGCCACCAAGACACCTGTGGATGTGAAAGCAGACACTGGGAATGGTGTAACATTTAGCTGTTTCATCCTCATTCACAGCTTCACAGGAAGAGAATGAGACATCCTCTGAAAGTCAGCTGGGGGTCTGAGGTCCACTGCAGGAGCTCCTGGGTTTAAGCCTTATTTTGGCAGCCAAGCACACAGCTGCAGGGGGAAAAAAAATATATATATCTAGATTTCAGGAAAAATCCTCAAAATTTTCAGAAAACAGATCAAACCTCAGTTGAAATTTCATGAAGCTGTAGAACTGGTGATCCAACAGACAAAACCTGCAGTGGCAGTTTCTCCAGCGATGGACTTGGAAATGTTCATGTGTTCACCTCCTGAAAGCTGGTTGTAAAAGTGATGATTTAATCTTGTATTTAGAATAAACTGCCCTCAGTTTAAACTGTTTTCTGGAATGTGTGAAAACACCTGCAAGAGTGGATGTAGAACAAATGACAAAAGATGAAGTATTCTGGTTTCATGCTGTCTGCAGTGAGACAGAGGTCAAAGGTCAGCGCGGGTTTTCTGATTTGGGATCGTAACAGCACAGACGAGTCAAACTGTGTGCATTTGTGCTAGCACAGCAGCTAACACCAGCTTGCTGACAGCTGGGGTTGAATGGCCGTTTCCATGACAATACTATCATGAAGTCTGTTAATTTGCTGGCGTAGATAGGCCGCTGGCTGTAATTTGTTCTGAGTTAATGAATAACCTCTGCGGTGGTGGTGCGGTGCTCTGTGCTGCGGTGCAGGCAGACGTTCACTCACACTGCTGAGTATCAGCTCTCCAAACACAGAACGGTGTAGGAAATTTTGTCAGATTGTCGTGTGCGCAGTGACAACAGAACCATACAAACAAATAAAAAAAAAAAAAAGAAAAAACTCCTTAATTTACAAAAGTAACAAAGCAAAGGTGTGTAGGTGGTCCTCGTCCTGGGGTGCGAGAATGCTGAGAGCACTGGACCTGTGTTTGGGTGCTTCTCTGAACTGAGGTTAGCTGGGTTGTTTGTTGTCTTATTCTGTGAGCCGTCTGCCTGTGGACAGGTTTTCTTCAGGTGACAGGACACTGGAGAGAGACACACACACACACAAAATATCAACACCACAAATCCAAACCAGAGGTTTTCCTAAACCAGGTCGCATGGGCACTGCGCCCCGCTGTGTTGGGCACGGGTCCCACAGTGAACATGCAGTTCATAGCTAACAGCATATTCGATTCTGTTTTGGAAGCTAACGTTAATACACAATTTTGTTTGCATTTGTCGTTATATTTGTTGTTATGACCATTATTGTAGGGTGAAGTGATGCTATTGTTCTTTATATGCCAGTTACCAGCTTTGTTTAGCTTTGTTGGCTAGCAAGGTATGCTAGGCTAGTTAACGGTAGCTCTCTGGCTATAGTTAGCCTACTTTCAAGATTTGCACTTTTATTTTACATGGTGTATATTTTTAATGGTTCTTCAGTTTAAATGGTTCTTTATAGATATCAATAGATAGTATCCAAGTTTGGGGTTTCCATTAGAAAGCATGTAGAGTATGGAATTTGTCTTCCTATCGTAGCAATCCATAACCTAGCTAGCAGGGTGAACTTTTGTTTTAAAGTTAGTTATATCTTTTCTGTTGTGTTTTATCAGATTCAGGTCTTTGTCTTTTTCTAAAATTGTATGGTAGCATTACTATTATTGCTGTTCCTGGTCTTATAATAATTATTATTATCATGATTGTTTACAGTAGTACTTTAAGGATAAAGGAAGCAGGAAAGGGGTGGGATTCGTTAAGTTTATACTTCTTCCCAGTCCTTTTCGAATTAACTTTATATTGTCTGTCGCCGTTTTACTTTTTATGTTATGACTAAAACACATAAATATAAATAAATGAATATTACAATTTGTAGTGCATTGGACTCTTTAATGCTAACTTTAACACTGAAAATGCCATAGACATGCTAATGCATTAGCATCGCTCCCGTTTTAAAGTTATAAAATACATGTTTCAACTGTTTAAGAAGACCATAACAGGTCAGTTTAACATAAAAAGTATGTATTACTCACAGACATATGCTCTTTAAGGTTTAGCATGGAAAAATTAAGAGAATGAGCAGCGTGCCCACTGCTCAGAAACCCAGAGCGCCCTTGAGCTGCCCAAGGTACCTGATTTAAAAAAAAGAAAATTAAAAAAAAAAGAAAAAATACACTAAATTCAGCACTGAGCGCTTCCTACTGATCACTGATCTCAAAAATGACCCAGGCAACTGGCAAAAAAGCAGAAATCTGATAAAAAGCAGAGATTGTTCATCCCTGAGTGTCTCACACAGGCCAAAAAAAAATAAAATAAAAATAAAAATAGAAATTTGATCTAACGTGAACACTGTCACTCTAAAAATATAAAACTTCAGTTCGTAATTTCTTTATATGGAATATTGTACTGGTTAAGCAGCTTCAGAAAACACATTGGTAACACAGAACATTGTCCTCAAGTAGTGTAAATAGCCAAATAATTCTCAACAACAGATGTTGTCCTCAAGTACTGCGAATAACATACCAAATGAAATATCTCAACAGTAATTAACAGCCTCAAATATCTCAACAGCCATAACAACAGATAACTTGTAAAATAATAAATGTAATTATTCACAAAACAATTTTTCTGCATCAATGTTTAAAAAAATGCAGCATAACTGTAAACAGATTTTCCCTAAGTCAGCTGTCCTCTGTATATAGTACAAATAACAACATGTAGGGCCCGTGGTTCCCCATGGTCAACATTCTAGTACATTTTATTTGATTATGGATATAATTATTGTATTTTTTATGCGGTGGGAGTTCTTTGATGTACTCCTTGTGACGGATGCACGATCATTGAGGAAATATGAGAACATGCTTTCATTAAAGGTACATTCTGTCCATATCCAGCTCCAACAGTTGCACACATGTCATTAAACTGGGAAAATCTTTCTGCTTAATGCCATGCTGTGGAAATGTGCGCCATATAATGTGTGCGGACGTCGCAGCCAACGTGACCCTTAACTGGAGTACGGCACGAACATCCTTCTGCAAATCGGCGAGTGTGCTGTAGGCTTTATTATTATTTATTTTATTTGGCCATGACTGGGAAAAATGGGGGAATTTCCAGTCTAGTCACATGGATAATAGAAGGATAATGAGAGCTGAACACTTTGTGTACTAACGACTCATTTGTCTTGGTCTTTGTCTTGAGTGGCCACTTCAGTGAGATACCAACTGCTACACTGTCATTTGTTCACGTGTTTGGTTGCTTCAACTGCTCTCCAACAGTCTCACCCAGTGAGATAGGACCCTTAACTGTCGAGGTCCGATGGGATCAGGCGTGCACAGAGCTGTGCCGCTGCTCCTCGTTAAACTGGATCTCGTCTACTTCAGTTTTTTTTTTCTTTTTTTCCCCCACACTAAGGTTAGACTGGTTTAAAATGCTGTGAACAGCCATTCCACGGTTTAGTCACAGGTTTTGGGTGCCTATGATGCTTGTGTGTGACTTCTGTGACAAAAGAAGCATGGAACTGCCCAGAAGACACTCATTTTACAACGGAATATAAAAACCTTCAAACAAACCAGCCTTACATGAGGTTTCAACATAATCCGATAAATAACCGATGTCATCCTTAAAGATACCCTGGTCCTGATCGGGAGTCAAAACGCAACTGAAGGTCTACGTTTTTATTCACAATGTGTATTACTGACTGACACTAGCTGACAGAACAGGTGTACAAACCAGAGTGACAGGTTGGACTCTGTGGACCTGTCTGCCTTACCATTTGAGTTCCTGGTTTCCAGACGAATCACCATCACGTCTCTCTCTCTTTCTTGACAGTGACATCGCCACTTGCAGCACCGCCTCCGCTGGCAGCTCCTGTTCCAGGCCCAGGCCCAGGTCCAGTTCCGGCTCCAGACACAGCAGCCGCTGCAGGTCCAGCAGTACCCAGTATGGTGGAGACCTCGCCCTGCATGAAAGCCCAGGGGGGACTGTTGGGAGAGTTGTCCAATGGACACCGCTCTCCACTGGGGCAGTAAACCTCCCCGTCACCCCTCCGGCTCTGTATGTAGACTCTGGTGCATGGAAAACAAAACCTGCAAGTGATAGAGAAGAATGGACTATTCAAGGTGAATGATACATGTGAAGACTAAACTTAAGAAGGCTTAAAAAAATCCTCAACATTTTACTGCCAAAATAAATCATCACTCAATTGGAAAAATATTTACCAGATTAACTGGTGATGAAAATAATGGTTACAGCCCTATTTGCCATCTTTCTGCAGAGAAAATGAGACATTTCAATGATAACTATTATGGGTACCTTTAATTAAGGGATATAACATCTGACAGGGTGATGAGTGTGAAGTTGGAAATTATCCATCATACATTCATTTTCTTCCGTTTTATCCGGAGTCGGGTCGCGGGGGCAGCAGCTCAAGCAAAGACGCCCAGACCTCCACACACCCATTTCATAACATTTTCAGACCTCCACACACCCATTTAATTTCCAACTCCCTTGGATTGGGAGTTTGAAATTAAATGGGTGATAATGAATGTCATTAGTACATAAGTCACAGAGGTAGGCTGTGAGATGAAATAGAAAGAAGACTTCTGTAGTGAATTAGATATGGTGGTGAGTATACCCAAGGAGCAGACTTCAATGGGCATGTGTGTGAAGGGAACAGAGGTGATGAGGAAGTAATGGATAGATATGGTATCAAGGGGAGGAATGTTGAAGGGCAGATGGTAGTGGATTTTTCAAAAAGGATGGAAGTGGCTGTTGTTAATACTTATTTTAAGACAAAGGAGGAGCACAGGATAACATGAGAGTGGAGGAAGGTGGACGACAGGTGGACTACATTCTTTGGCGCAGATGCAACTTAAAAGAAATGGCACTGTAAGATGGTGGCAGGGCAGCGTGTACAATAGACAACATCAGATGGTTTGTAGGATGACTTCAAAGGTGAAGAAGAGTTAGCATGAAAACACTGTAATACAGAAAACAAACAAAAACATTTTTTCTCCCAAAATGAGACATCCTCCGTGTTTTACCAATTACATCCTGACGTGCACCACAGCCAGCTGAACTCAGCTCAGAGTCTGTGGAGTTACATTTGTGGCATTAATATCTGAAAGTAAATGCTTTTGACAAAAACTACATATTTTGTTTATTTCTATTTATGTCCAGAGATCAAGGATCCAGTGACCAATTTCATATTTATTTTCTTTAAGACTCAATAAAATGTTGTTGACATAGAAAACCTGTAAGCCTACTTTTAGTACACAGAAAATTCACAGGAGGTATCGATAAGGGAATCAATAAGGAATTGGATCGATAAGCAGATTCGATAGATAAATCTTATCAATACCCATCCCTACTGCCGAGTCAAATTAGAAAAACAGAGTCTGGTTGGAATTAATAACTTGAAAGCAAATTGCTGTTTTAAATCAAATGACGCCTTTTTACAATTGTTGTAATGCAGACAACAAACCGAAACTTTTTTCCTCCCAAACTGAGACATTGTCCGTGTTTTATGAATTACATCCTGACGTGCAGCACAGCTGGCTGAGCTCAGGTCAGAGGCTATGGGTTACATTTGTGCCATTAATATCTGAAAGTAAATGCTTTTAAAAAAAATACAGATTTTGTTTATTTCTATTTATGTCCAGAGATCAAGGATCCAGTGACCAATTTCATACTTATTTATTTTAAGACTCAACAAAATGTTGACATAGAAAACCAGTAAAGCCTACTTTTAGTACACAGAAAATTCACAGAAGGTATCGTTAAGGGATCGGATCGATAAGCGGAATTGATAATGGCATCGAAAGATAAAATCTTATCAAAACCCATCCCTACAGATGATTTGTGAGTACGGACCCAGCTGATGCAAGCTGAAGGAGGAAATGTGTGAAATTCAGGGAGGAGGTGAAAGAGATACTGGATGGAAGGTAAACAATTTTGCACAACTGGAAAAGTGCTGCAGATGTGGTCAGGGACACAGCTAGGCAGATGCTGGGTCTGAAAGATGTGTCGACATCAATTAATAATCTCTGGTCCCCTCCCCTCCCCTGGTTATGATGAGGCACTTAGCAGGCTGACATCGTTGAATAGGTGGCTGGTGCAATTTTGTAGACAGCAAGGTTTTAGTTTCATTGATAACCGGCCATCTTTTTGGGGTCGCCGTGGCTTGCTGATGCTGGACGGCCTTCAGCCAACCAGGGAAGGTGCTGCCATATTGACTGCAAACACAGAGCTCTACAGGGAGGGTAATATCAGGACTTTACAGCAGGCCACTGAGCAGGTGATTAGAGACCGTGCAGGGCTTACAACTAATGTGGACGTGGAATACATTAACTTCGTGAAGAAATTAGCGCAGAAAATCCACTGTGGTGCAGTTTATATGGCAGGGAGAGAAATTTGTCAGGTTGAGACTGTGGCCTGTTTCTGCAGATGCATCCATAAAGAGCATAGAGGGATATATTTTGCAAACTTAATACTTGTTACTACATTGGACAACAATAAAATTGAGGATGGCCCACTGGTTGTTCTTGCAACATCAAATATTTTGTGTCTGATGCCTCCAACCCATGTGGAACTCCTTAAACCTAAACATAAAATGATTCATATAGACGACACTGGAATCACGCCCAAATCCCAATAGTCCAAGTGTCAACCCCACTGAAGTCCTAACTTTGGGTCTCATTAACATAAGGTCACTGTCCTCAAAATCACTGTTGATAAACACCACTTACAGTGTGGTATGTAAAAGTTTGGACACCCCTGATGATTTCCATGATTTTCCTTTAAAAATCATTGGTTGTTTGGATCAGCAATTTCAGTTAAATATATCATATAGCAGACAAACAGTGATATTTGCGAAGTGAAATGAAGTTTATAGGATTTATAGAAAGTGTGCAATAATTCTTTAAACAAAATTAGACAGGTGCATAAATTTGGGCACCCCAACAGAAAAAAACAACAATATTTAGATATTAAACATGAATTAAACGTCAAAATCCATGATTGTCCTGAGTTACACAGCCCACCTTCCCTGCACACTTTTTTTTTCTCCTAAAGTACACCTTCTCTCAATCCCAGATACTAGTCAACATATACTGAATCAGCTGATCATATTTTGACAGTCTAGTATTTCACCACAAGATGTCACTGAAATAAAACTTTGAATGAATGAACCCATGTTCAATACAATTGGCAAAGTGGTTCAATACTGCTCTACTGATTAATTTGAGCATCACTAATTAAACTTACTGCTGTCCTCATCTTAAATGAAGCTTGCCCACCGGCGTACACATTTAGTCACGTCCCTCGTGATACGAAGCAAGGACGGGTGTTGCTCTTATTTTAAATCAACAATACTATTTTGTCACTGTATATTCTTGAACTTGAACTTATTTATTTGGCACACAACTCATCAATAACAAAAACTGATAAACAAGACAATTCCACAGTGATGTGTGATCAAAAAGGGGGTGAGCAGAAGCAATGCTTATAAATGCCCACCCCATATATACATACATACATACATACATACATACGAGGTCTATTAGAAAAGTATCCGACCTTATTATTTTTTCAAAAACCATATGGATTTGAATCACGTGTGATTACATCAGACATGCTTGAACCCTCGTGGGCATGCGAGAGTTTTTTCACGCCTGTCGGTTACGTCATTCGCCTGTGGGCAGTCTTTGAGTGAGGAGTCGTCCACCCGCTCGTCGATTTTTTTCATTGTTTAGGAATGGCTCAGAGACTGTTGCTTTGTTTGATAAAATTTTTTTCAAAACTGTAAGGCACAACTGAGTGGACACCATTCAATAAATTCAGCTGGTTTTCGGTAAAAATTTTAACGGCTGATGAGAGATTTTGGTCTGGTAGTGTCGCTTTAAGGACGGTCCACGGCGCCTGACGGCGATCTGCGCTTCGAGGCGGCAGCGTCTCGCCATTTCAAGTTGAAAACTTCCACATTTCAGGCTCTGTTGACGCAGTAAGTCGTCAGAGAACAGAGAACTTTCAGAAGAAGTCGGCATGAGGAGTTTATTCGGACATTCCATTGTTAACGGTCATTTTGTAATGAAAGAACGTGCGGGCAGAGTCGCATGTCGGGCTGGACCCGACCGCGGGGGGTCGCGGCAGGAAAAACACCTCCGTTGGAAATCTTAACGGGCAAGTTGGAACATGCCCAAGCTGTTAAACAATTTCTCAGTTACTCACTTGTTGAAAGCCATTAAAGCCGCCTGAATTCTACAAATGGTTTTCAACACGGAGGTGTTTTTCCTGTCGCGGCGCACACAGATTTGCCGAGTCATCACGGAAACGACTCGGCGAATTTGCGCGTACGTCTTTCATTAAAAAAATGTCCTTAAACAGTGGAATGTCCGCATAAATTCCTCATGCCGGCCTCTTCTGAATCTTCTCTGTTCTCTCACGATGTCCTGGGTGAATTAAGCCTTAAATTAGGATGTTTTAAGGTCAAAACAGGCCGACGACAGCGCCTGGAAGCGCTGCAGGACATCCCGCTCCGTGGGAAGTCCTTACACCGACAGAAACACCCCATAATCTCTCATCAGCCGTTAAACTTTTCACAGAAAACCAGCTTAATTTCTCGAATAGTGTCCACTCGGATATTCCTCACAGGTCCAGAAAAAATTTTGATAAAGCAACACGCGCCGTCTCGAGCAGCGTGTGAAACAAAGGAATTCAGCCGAGAGGGCGGGACCACATCTCACTCAAGGCCTGCCCACAGGGAAATGACGTCACCGACACGCGTGAAAAAACTCACGCATGCGCACGAGGGTTCAAGCATGATTGGTGTAATCGCATGTCATTCAAATCCATATAGTTAAAAAAATAAATAAAAGGGTCGGTTTATTATCTAAGAGACCTCGTATATACACATTACCTACCTTCTGAATTCTTAGATAAACTTGGTGAGTTTCTCTCTAATTTGGCAACCTGTGCCGACAACGTTCTGATTGTTGGTGACTTCAATATTAATATAAATAAGCCTTCTGAACCCCTTTGCAAATCACTTATTGACATTATGAATGTATTAGGATTCCAGAAATGCATTCAGGGTTCGACACACATTAGTGCAAAAAGGTTTCACCACAGATGGATATTAGGCCATGGAAGAACCCATTAAATTTTGGAGTTGATACAGATCTGGATCAAATTTCATTTTATATAGGCTTTGAAAGATTACATCAAAATTACTTCATGAATTCTCACCACATTTTCACCATGGATACACATTAGGCCATGGAAGACTCCATTAAATTTTGGAAGTGATCTGGATCAAGTTTCACTTTATATAATCTTTGAAGGGTTACGTTAAACCTATTTCCCAGATTCTCACCAAAGTTTCACCATGAATATATATTAGGCCATGGAAGACTTCCTTAAATTTTGGAGGTGATCCGGATCTGAATCCAGATTATGGATCAAGATTTCACTTTAAATACGCTTTGAAGGATTACGTCAAAACTACTTCACAGATTCTCACAAAATTTGCACCACAGATGGATATTAGGACATGGAAGACTATTAAATTTTGGAGGTGATCTGAATTCACATCCGGATTCTGGATCAAGTTTCACTTAATATAGTCTTTGAAGGATTACGTCAAAACTACTTCACGGAGTCACAGCACAGATAAATATTCGGCCATGGAAGACTTTTAAATTTTGGAGGCAATCCGGATCCTAATCCAGATTCTAGATCACGATTTCACTTTATATATGCTTTGAAGGATTATATCAAAGCTACTTCATGGATTTTGACAAAACTTTCAACACAGATACATATTATGCCACGGTAAACTCCATTAAATTTTGGAGGTGATCTGGATCAAGTTTCACTTTATATAGTCTTTGAAGGATTACGTCAAAACTACTCAGATTCTCACCAAATTTTCACCACGCACACATGGAAGACACCATTAAATTTTGGAGGTGATCCGGATTCTGGATCAAGATTTCACTTTATATACGCTTTGAAGGATTACATCAAAACTACTTCTCAGATTCTCACCAAATTTTCCCCACAGATACATATTAGGCCATGGAAAACTTCATTTGATACTATGGTTCATTGTATTCTACTCGATAGGCTGGAGAATCATTTTAGGATTAATGGGAGTGCCCTTGCATGGTTGACATCATATCAAACCAGTCGTTCTCACTTTTGTACAATAACACTACCTCTAACCTTGGTGACATGAAATATGGGGCTCCACAAGGGTCTGTCTTAGGCCCCCCACTTTTCTCCTTTTATATAGCATCCCCTGGGCACATATTGTGGCATTTTGGGATTACCTTTTATTGCTATACTAATGATACTACTTCAGTTCCCTGAAAACCCTTCAGTTAATTCAAAATGCTGCAGCTAGAATACTGACAGGGACTAGAAGGAGAGAGCATATTTCACCCATATTGGCCTCTCTTCATTGGCTCCCTGTTAATTCCAGAATAGAATTTAAAATTCTTCTTCTTACTTATAAGGTTTTGAATAATCAGGTCCCATCTTATCTTAGGGACCTCTTAGTACCATATCACCCCAATAGAGCGCTTCGCTCTCAGACTGCAGGCTTACTTGTAGGTCCTAGGGTTTGTAAGAGAAGAAGCTTTCAGGCTCCTCTCCTGTGGAACCAGCTCCCAATTCAGATCAGGGAGACAGACACCCTCTCTACTTTTAAGATTAAGCTTAAAACTTTCCTTTTTGAAAAAGCTTATAGTTAGGGCTGGATCAGGTGACCCTGAACCATCCCTTAGTTATGCTGCTATAGACTGAGACTGCTGGGGGGTTCCCATGATGCACCCAGTGTTTCTTTTTATTCACCTCTTTTTGCTCTGTATGCACCACTCTGCATTTAATCATTAGTGATCGATCTCTGCTCCCCTCCACAGCATGTCTTTTTCCTGGTTCTCTCCCTCAGCCCCAACCAGTCCCAGCAGAAGACTGCCCCTCCCTGAGCCTGGTTCTGCTGGAGGTTTCTTCCTGTTAAAAGGGAGTTTTTCCTTCCCACTGTCGCCAAGTGCTTGCTCATAGGGGGTCGTTTTGACCGTTGGGGTTTTTCTGTAATTATTGTATGGCTTTTGCCTTACAATATAAAGCGCCTTGGGGCAACTGTTTGTTGTGATTTGGCGCTATATAAATAAAATTGATTTGATTTGTACATGCCGATAACTGCTGTAACCTCAACACATAAAGTCCTTAGAAGATTACCTTGCATCAATAAAAAGATGGATGTCCAGCAATTTCTTACTTTGAAACTCGGACAAGACTGAAATGATGGTTCTTGGTCCAGTGAGACATCAGCATCAGTTTGATCAGCTAACACTTAACCTCGGCTCGTGCGTCATACATCACACTGAAAAAGAGAGAACCCTTGGGGTGATTTTTGATCCCATGTTGTCCTTGTACCTACACATCTGAGATATTACGAGGACTGCTTTCTTCCACCTGCGAAATATAGCAAAGATTTGTCCAATCCTGTCTATGGAGACAGGATGCGACCCTGATTCATGCATTTGTCTCTTCTAGATTTGACTACTGCAATGTTCTAGTTTCTGGTTTACCGCAGTCCAGCATTAGAGGTCTCCAATTGGTTCAAAATGCTGCTGTCAGACTCTTGACAGGAAGCAGAAAGTTCAGTCACATTACTCCCATACTGGCATCTCTTCACTGGCTTCCTGTCTCTGTGAGATCAGATTTTAAAGTTCTACTATTTTAAAGTTCTGCTAATTAAACCCTACATACCTGCCTGGTATCTGCGTTCTCAGGACGTAAGACTACTTTGTGTCCCTAGAGTGAATAAAAAGTCTGCAGCCCACAAAGCCTTCTATTATGTTCCCCCTGTTTTGTGGAATGATCTCCCTATGGAGATAAAACAGTCTGATTTTGTAGAGTTCAGACTTAAGATGCATTTATTCTCCCTTTCATATGGCTAACATACTGGCATACTATGGAACTATGAGTCCTACCCATTTAAATTTATTTTATTAGCAATGAAACAGGTCTCTGCTCCAACTCTATTTAAATTTTGAGTCTGTTAGTGAATCTTAGGGCTAGCAGCTGGCGATCGCCTTAGTATTTTCACTGCTTTCCTGTCAATTTACTGCTGATGAATTATACCTTAGGTGTAGTTTTTCCAGGAGACTGATTCTGCTGTTCTTCCTCTCTGTCTGAGGTATGGATAATGGGAGGCATACTGAACACAGGATGCCAGACTGACAGAATGCACACTGCAGTCTGCGTTTAGAATGGACACAGACGTGGAAACAGGCCCACTGACGGCATGAGGACTGCTGGATGACCCTTGCCTGTTGCACAATTGCCCGCATGGACTTCTCATCAAATACATACTTTTGTTGTTAAATCATGATTTGATTTCCTGTTTCCTCACCTTTGTAAAAACACTTGTAACTGTTAGAATAGTCTAAGCAGTGAGTCACCACTTCGAGTCTGGTCTGCTTGAGGTTTCTCCTCAATATCATCGGAGGGAGTTTTTCCTACCACTGTCACCTGTATGCTCGCTCTAGTGATTGGTAAGATTAGAACTTGCTTGTGTGAAGCACCTTGAGGAAACTTTGTTGTGATATGGTGCAACAGAAATTAAATAAACTGAAATTGAAAAATTGAATTACATTTGGACAGTGGAAGGAAGACAAGCAGACTTGGGGGTGGGATGAAGATGTTCAGGAAAGTATAAGGAGAAGATGGTTGAAGAAAAATAATTGCGATAGTCAGAGAGATGAAGACAGTTAAGTGAAGGGGCCCCTAGACTGTGATTCAGCCAGCATAGGGCAGCTTTTCTCTTTTGTTTTGTTCCCGCCCCCCCCCTTTTTTTAAAGGACCTGTCGCACATTATTTAAAGGACATGTCGCACTGAAATCATAATAATTAAGATTGAGGCTGTTAATGACCAACCGATGATCCACCAGGATTACTTTGTGCACTTCTGTGACCGGTTTCAAAGTATACAGCATTCTCAACAGACAGCTATGGACACCTTTGAAAACAAAGTAGTTGTGAGTACTTGCGTGTTTCCAATAGCAGCGACGTGACTATTAGAAGCATCCCAGCATGCACTTGAATGGACTGCAGCTGATAACTTTAAGAACTGAGCCACAGATTAATTCCAAAGTTGATATAAGTGTGACGACATGTTATGACAACTTGTTTTTAAGTGAAAACTGTTAATTTGGATGTAGTCACAGTAAAAGCAGCAGCCCTGAGAAGATTTAATGCAGCTGTGTGCTATTAGTCATAAACGCAGCTTGTTAAAATCAAAACAAAATGCTTATAAGTGTTGTATTCAACTGCTACAGGGGTGAAAGTAAGCCAGAACACAGCGGTATGCCGTACTGAGAAGAGATACACAGTTTTCTACAGCTGGCACTGGTTGTGTGCATAAAAGAAAGCTGCGCTTTTACACTAAAAACAAAACAACTGTTTTTTAAACATTAAAATATCCAGACAGCCCAGATTTACTGCAGTCAAGTAAACTTCTGTGTCTCTTTATGAGGGGAAAAAAAAAAAAAAAGGTCGAGCAGAGCTCTGACAGACCCGCCGGTTCTCCATCATCATGCTGTTCGACTGCTGCGACTTGGTCTCAGCTTTGGTCACTCTGGCTGCCTGCCTGGTGACCATGGTTCTGCATTTTCCCACATTTCAGCATGTATCAAGAAGAAAGAAGAATAAAGGCAAAGGAAAGTCCAAGAAAATGAAGACAAAAGTTAAAACAAAACCCAGCAAAAAACTGCAGAAATATTGAAGAATGATGCAGAATAGGTGATCGGATGAAAAATCCTCCTTTACATTCTGTTCCAGTAAAATCGGTCTAGATCACTATCTTTACACAATAATTTTGTTAAAAATATACAAAAGTAAATTTCACAGAGTTCAACTGAAAAATTCGACAAAACAAGATTGAAATACAAGATTGAAATACAAGAAAAAATATATTTTCACTGAGAAGTGGAACCCCATGTGATCCATCTGAACCAATCACTACTCAGCTTTCACATCCTACCAGCGTGCGAACAACATGGCGAGTGCCGATGTCACCGACCGAACGGTCCCCCCTAAAAATCGGTCTGCCCTGCCTTCACTGCGCATGCATCATTTCGTAGCTCAGCAGTGTCATTTCTGAGCATCACCAGTGATTACGACTGTCACCTCATTTCTGCTTAAAACTGCACTCCAGTCATCATCTATCTCAGCGACAGATATTTGAAGCTTTTGTACAACAATCATTCCCACATAAATTCAGCATTAAGACCAAGGAAGTGATGTGCTGATGCATCTATGTCATTTCAGAGCGTCAGTAACAACTCCACGATTATCGCCTCATTTTCTGCTTAAAACTGACTTTAGAATGATTCAAGAGGCCTTGTCATCTGATGGTTCATAATCACATTATTCCCTTTGATCACTTTGTGTGTAGAGAGTCAGTCTCAGATGTGCTGCTCTGGTCCCAAATGACGCATGCGCAGTGAAGGCAGGGTGGACCAATTTTTAGGGGGGGACTGTTCTGGTTAGAGAAGCGGTAATTAAATGCTTTTTCCACCTTGAATTCGTAAATAATGAGAAATCCGCCCCATTGACAGCAGCGAGGTGGATTAAGATTGTCAACTGCTGTAAATCCTGGTGAAACGGAGGGAAGTCCTTTACATGATGCCCCGACTTCAAGTTTCATCCAACATGTTATCGTCGATTTACCATCATAACTTTGATTGCAAAGGTACATTAGGTTAATATTAAAGGATTATTAACCAAGTGAGAGGTCTGTACGGGCAAATATCACACCATTGTGTTTTTTACGCTCGGTCCATACTGTCAACACCTCAGTCTGAAATCCCTGTACAGACCAAGCAAGCAAGGTTAATAATTCATTTGTTATATGGCTATTTTATATATATATATATATATATATATATATATATATATATATATATATATATTGCCCGAATATGCTGCTGACGGTGTTGGGCTCGTTCGTTTTCCTCACCTCCACGAAGAACTTGCTAAGAGATGGTCCGGTCGTTAGCTGGTAAGCTTTCAATCTATGTGTTTTTTTTCCCCAATGCTGTTTAGATATTTATGGAGTACATTCGTGTCCGACTTGGTTTTTCTAATCGTGTTTTCAGCTACCTGGTTTGTAACGAAAATACGCGTTGCGTATGTAAAAGCTTATACACACACAAGACAGGTTAACGACATACAAACAGCAAGTGGCTTTGAAAATGTTTTTTGTATTAAACTAAATTTCTTACATACGACAAAGATGGTCCAGTACATAAAACCACTGCGTACACCCAGAGAAAAACCCTGGAGGACAAACACATGATGATGATGCACAACCCTGCTTGGATTTCGTACCATTCTCCCGGGTTAATTTACACAAGTCATGATGTAAACTGGAGCTACATAACTAAACATCAGAACACAATAATCCCACAAACCTGTGGCCTGGCACCGAAGGACACTGAACAAAGTGTGTGTCTTCCAGCCTCTCGTGGCACAGGGTGCAGGACAGAGTGATTCCGGAGGACAGGGTGCTCCCAGCAGAGGCTGACCCCAGCTCAGAAGCACCGCTGTGAGGTAACGCCGCAGCTGCTGTCGCTGCTTCTGCCGAGGTGCTGGACCCCAGAGGTTCACCTCCGGACCTGGCGGCCAGGGGACGTGACTGCCGAGCTGGAGACGAAGCAGGTTTGGGGCTGGTTTGGCTTACACCTCCTGCCATGGAGGAGGAGGTGGGAGGGAGGCCCGTGGTTTTGCTGGAGCTGCTGCCAGCCGCAGCCTGTGTCTGTGTCTTGGACTGGTTCTGAGACAAACTCAGCTCGCGTTCGAGCTCTGGAGTGATGAAGGGGGCAATCCCCATGCCGATTCCCAGCTGTCTGCGGCTCATCTCTGCCAGCACCGGAGCCGGGAAGATCATGGGGGAGGTCCGGGCCGTTAGACCCGTCGGCACGCCGGCTAGCAGACCGTGTGGAATCCCCGCGATGCTCTGGGTCACCAGATTGGGCGGGATGGCGGCACTCATGGGCCTGCGGCTGCCGCTCGGACTGTGGCGGTTCCCCTCCGGGGGCTGCTGACCGTCCCGGTGCAGCCCGTTGGGCGGCACGCGAGCAGCGGAGCCGGTACTGTCTCCTCTTCCAGCACGGTCGAAGCGCTCGGAATGCGGCCTCCCACCGTCGGCAGTAGCCTCTGCACGGCCAGACGAGCCGTGCTTACCAGGGGACAGACCCGGGGACCGGACGTTACCGTCCTGCATACCGTGCGTCCGTTTCAGCTGTCGGGCGCTGGCGATCAGGAACTCGATCTGATTGGCACCCTCGTAGTTGACGCAGCCGCGGCACACCACCTCGCTGAAGTCCCACACCACGGTCCACGGCATCTTGGGCAGGTCGCACAGGTAGCACCACTGACGCCTGGAGGACGACGACGACGACATGACGGAGAGTTAGCACACGCTAGCTAACCTGCGTAGCCTCGACAGGTGCACGCCCTCTCTTTGCTGCCGTCTTTCTGCGCGAAGCACTCTTAGACTCTTTCAGGACAATGTTACATTTTCCAACATGCTCCAATAATACGAAACTTGAGTCTTGTTTTCTGTATCTTCTTCGTATGTTTTGTTTACGAACTCGGGCCTGTTCTTGACACTGTCAAGCGCTTACCCGACAGACGCTCAAAGGTTACGTAACGTAGTACGGTGCATTATGGGTGTTGAAGTTCTTACTGGTGGCACTCGAGGCGGGGCTTCAAACCACTGAGGCGAAGCAGTGATTCGATAATACCATAGACATTGACGTCGTTGACCTTCCTTGGGAAAAGATCTGGTTACTCCCCCAAAAATATTTGGTTAAAAATAAAATCAAAAAGATCTCCTTTAAAAATTTCCATAAAATTTATCCTGTGAAACAATTTATGGTTAAATTCAAAAAGGATATTGACATTAGCTGTTCCCTTTGTTCTGATCAGCCTGAAACGGTTCCCCACTTATTTTGGTCCTGCACCTACACAAAAAAATTTTGGCAAGATTGTGCTAGATTTCTGTGCAATAAAATAC
The DNA here is from genome assembly GCF_902500255.1 of Thalassophryne amazonica. Taxonomy (NCBI): domain Eukaryota; kingdom Metazoa; phylum Chordata; class Actinopteri; order Batrachoidiformes; family Batrachoididae; genus Thalassophryne; species Thalassophryne amazonica. Next base: position 138,892,103 of record NC_047106.1, read on the forward strand.
ATGTGGATTTTTTGTTTGAAATACAAACATATTATATTTGGTGTGTTTAAATGTAATGTAAATCATGAAAAAACATTTGTCATTAACTTAATTCTTATTCTTGGAAAATTCCAATCTTTCAAATATTCACCAAAGAATTTGAATTGTATCTACTTTCAGTTGTCTCTTCAGAACATCAAAAGGCCTTAAAACTATTAATATCTGCAATGCTTTTTCTGTAATTGACAGTGAGTGACAGGCCGATATGGAATAGTTGTGCATTATATATTGAAAGACTCAAATTAAGGTAATGCACTTGTTTTGCAAATCACGTTTTTTTTCTATATAGCCTAGTTGCTTTTGAGTTATTGTGAACAATGTGCCTTTACTAAAGTGTGTGACAACATTTGAAGGATGCTATGGCCAATCATTCACCCTGTTCTCTGGCCCTGTGATTGATGCCACCCTTTGCAGGTCTTCTATGGTGCCCAACATTTACTTTGTGTAAGTTTGACAGCTTGACTGTTGTATATCGGATATAGAAACATTGTACGCTTGGAATTCAGGCTACTTGTATTGCTGTGAGTAATGTACAGAGGTACTCCTGAATTGTATGATAAAGTGTAAAATTCCCTTGTTGTTCAATAAAAAAAAGAAAAAAAATTGAAAAAAAAAACATAGACATTATATATACATAGACGCTTCATGGACTGCCACTGTCTATTGGAACTGACGTGTCAGCCGGCCGCCATCTTGGCTGGGCCCCTGTTGCGCCCTCAGTGCATTTATTTGTACTGCAGAATGTGTATCCCCAACTACAATAACCCGTAACTTCCCTAGTTTTTACTCGATTTTCCAACGATTTGGTTTGTTAGAAGCAGCAGAGAAAATAAAGTTCCAGGTCATTCCAGGGTCTTAAACTACCTTGTGGCTGGAGAGCTAAAAGCCTTGAAAAAGAACTGTGTTGCACAGCTTCCTGCGTGTGCTGGCACTCTGTAACTCCAGTGGAGTTCATTTTGCGATGTGTTGCAGCCTTACTTTGTGAAATACAGACACCACTCAATTCCAAAGAATTGTGAAACAAAAGTGCATAACAAGTGGATGGAAATGCGCACATCCACTCTTCCTTTTGCTGCATTATCTAAAATTCGCTTGAGTTGTGACACTAGTTGGATGGAAACACAGCTCATGAGCGAGAGTACCAGTTCCTGCTGTAATAACGTTACACTTAAGTGCCATTTATTATGATGACATAATATTGCAAATGGTAAAATAAACGAAATTATTGTTCAATCTTATTTATGAAAGGTAATTCCACGTGATCTGGTCTTTATGCTGCGCCGGTTATTGCAGTTGTAAGCAGCACAAAAATACCGGCAAATGTGTTCACTCTCCATTGACTCCAGTTGACTCTGGTGTGAGCCTATTGTGAAGAGACCCATCCAATATGGCGGCAACGCTGGCCATTGCAGTAAATTGAGGCGTCTAGGTACATAATGTCTGGATTCGACGAATGTATCACGTTACTTTAGTAAATGAAACATCTCGTGTGTGTGTGTGTTAGACAGAGGTTTGATACTTTAACATTTTTATATTTTTAAAGGAGACTTTAACGTTTACCAAAGTAATTTTATGGTAAGATACTTGTACTTTTCACTCAAGTATCACTTTGAGATACTTTATACAAGACTGATTTTAGTGCACCAGTGGTTAAAAAGAAATTAGATATATAATATCAAGGATTTGAGAAACTCACTGGATGATTATCCTTGTTTATGCATAGTACAAGTGTTATACCTCGTTACTGAGGTATAGTACCTTAGTGTTTTTCTCTATTTGCACAGCAGGGCCCTAGAAGCAACCAAAAAGCCTGCACTACCGTTACTCTGTGCTACCAGCAGGTGGCAGTGCATTTTCCCTTTCTCTGTTATTTTCAGAATAAAAGAATAGATTGTTTGCATAATGATGTTGAGGTTGTTCTGTTGTTATTTCCCAAAAAATTATATTTGCATTTTACCTGAAAATAAATGCTTTGCCATAAATTCTAACCGCTAATCTGCTAACTGAAAAGTTAACTTTTATAACGTTAAACAGATAAAACACTAAAAAAAAGAATTTAGCAGAAGTTATAGGCATAGTGCAAGCTTTGCATTTTGTATCACCAGTTATACACCTTCATGACTAAGTGGTATAGAGGAGAATTTTCTTAAAAAGAAGACCTGAAAGTTTTGCCAGACAGTACATCTGAGATGCAAGCCTAGATTTTATCTGTTTTGGTGAAAAAATATCCTTCTCCGCTTTACTCCACTATGAAGCTAAGAGTGGTGATGAGAAATTAGCGATATGAGCTAACAGCAGTGAACACAGTGAGCAGTGAACAGTTACATTGTGCTGCAATGCACCATGGGAGTTTGGAGTTTTGGGGATTTAAATGTTGTGGTTCATGTTAGATTAACAGTGTTGTTAGTGTTATTGATTTATTGTGTTTTTGTAGTTTAGTTGGTTTAGTCTGTTTATTTAAGTGTCATGTTGTCGTTACCCTGAGTGAAAAGTGTACTGCATTTGATGTCTTTCAGCACCGTCTCTGTTTGTGGGTGTGTAAAAATAAATGCACCTGCTTGTAGCAGAGTGTGTGGCTGTATGTACATGCATGCATGTGTGCCTGCAACTTTGATCACAAACTGGACAGCTGACATTTGCCGTTTGGTATGCTTATGCATTTTAGGTGAAGGATGAATGCTGCCAAAACGCAATGACAGGACTAACATTTTTGGAGAAACTACAAATATTAGCAAGCAACACTGAACAATGGACGTTGTTATCAATGTTCATTGTTACATTCTGGACTTACACGTCATTCCAGCAGGGGACAGTAAATAATATTATTATCTATTATTAAAGCATGCCTGTGTGTGTGACTTTATTTAGTAAGATCAATGTAAGTACATAATATAATTGTAAATCTTCTTCTTTGTCTTTCGGCTGTTCTTGTAAACTTTCCCCTTCACTCTTGCTGATATTCTTCGGTCACAAATCACTCCTGCCACCTTTCTCCACCCACTCCACCCTGCCTGCACTCTCTTCTTCACCTCTCTACCCACACTCTCCATTACTTTGAACAGTTGACCCCAAATATTTAAACTCATTCACTTTCACCACTTCTACTCCTTGTAACTGCACTATTCCACTGGGCTCCCTCCCATTCACACACACATGTACCCAGTCTTGCTTCTACTGACTTTCATTCCCCTTCTCTCCAAAGCATGTCTCCAACTCTCCAGACTAGACTCAACTTGCTCTCCACTCTAACTAGGTTTAAGGATATATTTCCTTCTTTATGTTCCCTAATGCCATATACCAACACAGTGCAGAGTAGCTACCTAAACTCTGTAAGTGAGATAGAGTATCTCGTCAATAGTTTTACATCCTCATTGAAGACAACTTTGGATGCTGTAGCTCTTCTGAAAAAGAGAGCTTTAAATCAGAAGTGCCTGACTCCGTGGTATAACTCACAAACTCGCAGCTTAAAGCAGACAACCCGTAAGTTGGAGAGGAAATGGCGTCTCACTTATTTAGAAGATCTTCACTTAGCCTGGAAAAAGAGTCTGTTGCTCTATAAAAAAGCCCTCCGTAAAGCTAGGACATCTTACTACTCATCACTAATTGAAGAAAATAAGAACAACCCCAGGTTTCTTTTCAGCACTGTAGCCAGGCTGACAAAGAGTCAGAGCTCTATTGAGCCGAGTATTCCTTTAACTTTAACTAGTAATGACTTCATGACTTTCTTTGCTAATAAAATTTTAACTATTAGAGAAAAAATTACTCATAACCATCCCAAAGACGTATCGTTAGTTACTTCATCAATCAATCAATCAATCAATCAATAAATCAATCAATCAATCAATCAATTTTTTTATATAGCGCCAAATCACAACAAACAGTTGCCCCAAGTCGCTTTATATTGTAAGGCAAGGCCATACAATAATTATGTAAAACCCCAACGGTCAAAACAACCCCCTGTGAGCAAGCACTTGGCTACAGTGGGAAGGAAAAACTCCCTTTTAACAGGAAGAAACCTCCAGCAGAACCAGGCTCAGGGAGGGGCAGTCTTCTGCTGGGACTGGTTGGGGCTGAGGGAGAGAACCAGGAAAAAGACATGCTGTGGAGGGGAGCAGAGATCGATCACTAATGATTAAATGCAGAGTGGTGCAGATGATACCCAGCTTTATCTATCCATGAAGCCAGAGGACACACACCAATTAGCTAAACTGCAGGATTGTCTTACAGACATAAAGACATGGATGACCTCTAATTTCCTGCTTTTAAACTCAGATAAAGCTGAAGTTATTGTACTTGGCCCCACAAATCTTAGAAACATGGTGTCTAACCAGATCCTTACTCTGGATGGCATTACCCTGACCTCTAGTAATACTGTGAGAAATCTTGGAGTCATTTTTGATCAGGATATGTCATTCAAAGCGCATATTAAACAAATATGTAAGACTGCTTTTTTGCATTTACGCAATATCTCTAAAATTAGAAAGGTCTTGTCTCAGAGTGATGCTGAAAAACTAATTCATGCATTTATTTCCTTTAGGCTGGACTATTGTAATTCATTATTATCAGGTTGTCCTAAAAGTTCCCTAAAAAGCCTTCAGTTAATTCAAAATGCTGCAGCTAGAGTACTGACAGGGACTAGAAGGAGAGAGCATATCTCACCCATATTGGACTCTCTTCATTGGCTTCCTGTTAATTCTAGAATAGAATTTAAAATTCTTCTTCTTACTTATAAGGTTTTGAATAATCAGGTCCCTTCTTATCTAAGGGACCTCATAGTACCATATCACCCCAATAGAGCGCTTCGCTCTCAGACTGCAGGCTTACTTGTAGTTCCTAGGGTTTGTAAGAGTAAGAATGGGAGGCAGAGCCTTCAGCTTTCAGGCTCCTCTCCTGTGGAACCAGCTCCCAATTCGGATCAGGGAGACAGACACCCTCTCTACTTTTAAGATTAGGCTTAAAACTTTCCTTTTTGCTAAAGCTTATAGTTAGGGCTGGATCAGGTGACCCTGAACCATCCCTTAGTTATGCTGCTATAGACTTAGACTGCTGGGGGGTTCCCATAATGGACTGAGTGTTTCTTTCTCTTTTTGCTCTGTATGCACCACTCTGCATTTAATCATTAGTGATTGATCTCTGCTCCCCTCCACAGCATGTCTTTTTCCTGGTTTTCTCCCTCAGCCCCAACCAGTCCCAGCAGAAGACTGCCCCTCCCTGAGCCTGGTTCTGCTGGAGGTTTCTTCCTGTTAAAAGGGAGTTTTTCCTTCCCACTGTCGCCAAGTGCTTGCTCACAGGGGGTCGTTTTGACCTTTGGGGTTTTTACGTAATTATTGTATGGCCTTGCCTTACAATATAAAGCGCCTTGGGGCAATTGTTTGTTGTGATTTGGCGCTATATAAATAAAATTGAATTCAATTACTCTCATTACAGATCACAATGTCATCTGCAAACATCATAGTCCATGGGGACTCTTGTGTGATCTCATCCGTCAACCTGTCCATCACCACTGGAAACAAGAAAGGACTCAGAGCTGATCCTTGGTGTAATTCCACCTCCACCTTGAATGAGTCTGTCATTCTGACTGCTCATCTCACCGCTGTCACACTATTCTTGTACATGTCCTGCACTACCCTAACATACTTCTCTACCACTCCAGACTTCCTCATACAATACCTCAGCTCTTCTCTTGGCACCCTATCATAAGCTTTTTCTAAGTCCACAAACACACAATGTAACTCTTTCTGGCCTTCTCTGTACTTCTCCAACAGTATTCTCAGAGGAAACATTGCATCTGTAGTGCTCTTTCTCGGCATGAAACCATATTGCTGCTCACAGATCTTCACCTGCTTTCTAAGCCTAGCTTCTACTACTCTTTCCCATAACTTCATGCTGTGGCTGATCAGCTTTATGCCTCTGTAGTTACTGCAGCTCTGCACATCACCCTTGTTCTTGAAAATAGGAACCAGCACACTTCGTCTCCTCTCCTCAGGCATCCTCTCACTTTCCAAGATTTTATTAAACAATCTGGTTAGAAACTCTACTGCCATCTCTCCTAGACATTTCCATGCCTCCACTGGAATGTCATCTGGACCAACTGCCTTTCCACTCTTCATTCTCTTCATAGCAGCCCTCACTTCTTCCTTTCTAATCTCTTGTACTTCCTGATTTACTCTCACCACATCATCCAGCCTTTTCTCTCCCTCATTTTCTTTATTCATCAGCTCTTCAAAATATTCCCTCCACCTTCTCAGCACACACTCCCCACTTGTCAGCACATTACCATGTGCATCTTTTACCACCCTAACCTGCTGCACATCCTTTCCAGCTCTGTCCCTTTGTCTGGCCAATCGGTACAATTCCTTTTCTCCTTCCTTGCTATTCAGCTTCTTGTACAGCTCGCAATATGCCTTTTCCTTCACTTTTGCCACTTCTCTTTTCACCTTACACTGCATCTCCTTGTACTCCTGTCTACTTTCTTCATCTCTCTGACTATCCCAAAACTTTTTCGCCAACGTCTTTCTCCTTATGCTTTCCTGGACTCGTTCATTCCACCACCAAGTCTCCTTGTCTTCCTTCCACTGTCCAGATGTCATACCCAGTACTGTCCTAGCTGTCTCCCTCACCACATCTGCAGTACTTTTCCAGTTGTCCAAAATTGTTTCCCCTACAACCAGTGCTTCTCTCACCTGCTCGCTAAATTTCACACAACAGTCTTCCTCCTTCAGCTTCCACCATCTGATCCTTTGTTGAGCTCTCACTCTCTTCTTCTTCTTTACCTCTAAAGTCATCCTACAAACAACCATCCTATGCTGTCTAACGACACTCTCTCCTGCCACCACCTTACAGTCTCTGATTTCTTTTAGCTTGCATCGCCTATAAAGAATGTAGTCCACCTGTGTGCACCTTCCTCCACTCTTATATGTTACCCTGTGCTCCTTCCTTTTCTTAAAGTAGGTATTCACCACAGCCATTTTTGCAAAAAGGATGGAATCCTTTTTGCAAAATCAACTACCATCTGTCCTTCCCCATTCCTATCCTTGATACCATATCTACCCATTACTTCCTCATCACCTCTGTTTCCTTCACCAACATGCCCATTGAAGTCTGCTCCTATCACCACTCTTTCATGCTTGGGCACACTTTCCACCACCTCATCTAACACACTCCAGAAATCTCCTTTCTCCTTCATCTCACAACCTACTTGTGGGGCATATGTACTGATGATATTCATCATCACCCCTTCACTTTCCAACTTCACACTCATCACCCTGTCAGACACTCGCTTAACCTCCAACACACTTTTAACATACTCTTTCTTTAAAATGACCCCAACACCATTTCGCTTCCTGTCCTCACCATGGTACAACAACTTGTACCCACCACCAATGCTCCTGCTCTTACTTCCCTCCACTTGGTGTCTTGCACACACAATATGTCTACCTTTCTCCTCTCCATCATATCAGCCAGCTCTCTCCCTTTACCAGTCATACTACCAACATTCAAAGTCCCCACTCTCATTTCCACCCTTCTAGTTTTCTTCTTCTCCCACTGTTTGTGGAAACATTCTCCTCCTCTTCTTCGTCGTCTTCGCCCAGCAGTAGCCCAATTTTTAATTTGATTTCCAAATGGACCACAATGGAAATAATTTTCACTTTCTTGTGTCATCCATATATTTGTAACATATTTACAATTATATTATGTATAATTGTAAATTATAAAATAGAAGCAATAATAAAATAAAATAATAACAATAATATTGATTATAATAATAGCAATAATAATAATGATGATGATAATAATAATGTCATAACATGTTTAAATACATTAACACAGTAAATTAACATAAAAAATTCCATTATAAACAGGAAATAAAAGGGTTGAGTTTTTCTTCTAAAAACTATTGAGGTTTAACGTCAAAGGTTTTAAAAACATTCTGGACTCACACACCATTCTAACTTATTATAGCACTTTGCATAATTTATTACCACCCTTGAAAAATGTTATAAGCACTACTTAATATAGAGCCCTAGCATGTTTGAAATTTTTTAGGACATCAAAAAAAAAAATTAAAAAAAAATAATTCAAATGATAAATATATACTCAACAAAAATATAAACGCAACACTTTTGGTTTTGCTCCCATTTTGTATGAGATGAACTCAAAGATCTAAAACTTTTTCCACATACACAATATCACCATTTCCCTCAAATATTGTTCACAAACCAGTCTAAATCTGTGATAGTGAGCACTTCTCCTTTGCTGAGATAATCCATCCCACCTCACAGGTGTGCCATATCAAGATGCTGATTAGACACCATGATTAGTGCACAGGTGTGCCTTAGACTGCCCACAATAAAAGGCCACTCTGAAAGGTGCAGTTTTATCACACAGCACAATGCCACAGATGTCGCAAGATTTGAGGGAGCGTGCTTTTGGCATGCTGACAGCAGGAATGTCAACCAGAACTGTTGCTCGTGTATTGAATGTTCATTTCTCTACCATAAGCCGTCTCCAAAGGCGTTTCAGAGAATTTGGCAGTACATCCAACCAGCCTCACAACCGCAGACCACGTGTAACCACACCAGCCCAGGACCTCCACATCCAGCATATTCACCTCCAAGATCGTCTGAGACCAGCCACTCGGACAGCTGCTGGAACAATCGGTTTGCATAACCAAAGAATTTCTGCACAAACTGTCAGAAACCGTCTCAGGGAAGCTCATCTGCATGCTCGTCGTCCTCATCAGGGTCTCGACCTGACTCCAGTTCATCGTCGTAACCAACTTGAGTGGGCAAATGCTCACATTCGCTGGCGTTTGGCACGTTGGAGAGGTGTTCTCTTCACGGATGATGCGAAGGAGATGTGTTGCACTGCATGAGGCAAATGGTGGTCACACCAGATACTGACTGGTATCCCCCCAATAAAACAGAACTGCACCTTTCAGAGTGGCCTTTTATTGTGGACAGTCTAAGGCACACCTGTGCACTAATCATGGTGTCTAATCAGCATCTTGATATGGCACACCTGTGAGGTGGGATGGATTATCACAGCAAAGGAGAAGTGCTCACTATCACAGATTTCGACTGGTTTGTGAACAATATTTGAGGGAAATGGTGATATTGTGTATGTGGAAAAAGTTTTAGATCTTTGAGTTCATCTCATACAAAATGGGAGCAAAACCAAAAGTGTTGCGTTTATATTTTTGTTGAGTGTATATATATGTGTGTGTGTGTGTGTGTGAAAGTTTGCCCCCTTGAGCTTTTAGATGTTAGAATTTTTTTAGGACATCAAATGACAAAACAAAACAAAAATTCAGGCTTTTATATAAATATTTCTAAAATGATAACACTTTAAACTCACAGTGAAAAGTAATCTCTACGTCATGAATTAAAATAAATAAAAATCTAAAAGCCATAATTATGAGAGAAAAAACATTCTAAGTATAACTTCCATTGCTCTCTGTTGTTACCTAATATTTCTTCAAAGATATTTGTACTATCAACTTTATGTTGATAGTACAAATATCTTTCTCGGGCATCTTTTCCGGATGCCCCCTGGACGCCTCGCTGGAGAGGTGTTCCGGGCACGTCCGATCGGGAGGAGGCCCCCAGATCACGCTGGAGGGACTACGTCTCTCAGCTGGCTTGGGAACGCCTCAGGGTTCCCCCGGAGGAGCTGGGGGAAGTGTGTGTGGATCGGGAGGTCTGGGAGGCTTTGCTTGAGCTGCTGCCCCCACGACCCGACCTAGGATAAGCGGAAGAAAATGGATGGATGGATCCATCTCTTTCTGTTTTCGCAGCGTTCATCCTTGACCCAAAACACATAAGCATACCAAATGGCAAATGTCATCTCTTCCCAATTTCTCCGTGATCAAAGCTGTATGCATGCATGCACACACACAGAGGCCAATTGGCTATAAAAATATAGATTATTGTTCTATTAAGTATTTATTGTTCTATTATGCCATTATTGTTGGTTCTATACTGTCATTTTTAAATTAAATTACAACACATTGCACACTCTTGCCAGGATTTGCACCTGGAATCTTCCACCCAAAGGATGGCTGTGTTGCTGTTACACCACAAGAGTTGTGTTGCAAATCAACTCTGTTCTGATATGTTTCCAGCATGCAAATGCTTGAACTTTTTTGCAAATGATTCAATGCTTAAAATAAATTAAAAAAAATCTCAACAACAAATACTGTAAATTTTACACATTATTTACATTTTTAGAAGGTGCTTTTCCACTCTTCAGTGGTCTGGCCAGGTGCTAGGCAGTAACATTTCCCCTGTAGTTGTGTGTGGCCAGTAAGTTTAGACGTCGCCTTACCACACATTGATAGTGGAAGTTGTCTTTCGTTTTCTGCTTCTTTGGGAGCTCACCTCTCATTCTTGCTCCTTATCCTCAAGAGCTGCTTTTTGCAATCTCCATTCCCGGTATTGATTGTGAGAAGCTAGATCTGGCTGGTAAGAAAGCCCATCTTGAGGTTGAGGTGTTGGACCTGATGGTGGTTGGTTAGGAAAGTCCCCCTGAAAGTGAGACACTGACACTGGTGGCAGCTCAGAGTTCCAGCCCTGAGACTGTGCTGTTGGAGGTGTTGGCGGCAGGTTTGAGGACCAACTCTGAGAGTGAGCTGCTGGAGTGAGTGGGAGCAGGTATGAGGGGCCCCACCAGCCCTGAGTGTGAGATGCTGAAGGCAGCTGGTCAGTGGACCAGCCCTGATGTTGAGACTCTGGTGTTGGTGGCAGCTGTTAAGATTACCCTGACCAGCCCCGAGTGTGAGATGCTGGAAGCTGTTGGTTAGAGGACCAGGCTTTATATTGAGACTCCGGTGTTGGCAACAACTGGTATGGGGATCAGTCCTGTGACCGAGATGCTGTATGGGGACAAGTCCCATGACCGAGATTCTGGAGTTGACGGTGGCTGGTATGGGGGCCAGCCCTGTGACTGAGATGCTGGTATGGGCACCAGCCCTGTGACTGAGATTCTGGAGTTGACAGTGGCTGGTATGGGGACCAGCCCTGTGACTGAGATGCTGGAGTTGATGGTGGCTGGTATGGGGACCAGCCCTATGACTGAGATGCTGGTATGGGGACCAGCCCTGTGACTGAGATGCTGGAGTTGACGGTGGCTGGTATGGGGACCAGCCCTGTGACTGAGATGCTGGTATGGGGACCAGCCCTGTGACTGAGATGCTGGAGTTGAGAGTGGTTGGTATGGGGACCAGCCCTGTGACTGAGATGCTGGTATGGGGAACAGCCCTGTGACTGAGATGCTGGTATGGGCACCAGCCCCGTGACTGAGATTCTGGAGTTGACGGTGGCTTGTATGGGGACCAGCCCTGTGACTGAGATGCTGGAGTTGATGGTGGCTGGTATGGGGACCAGCCCTGTGACTGAGATGCTGGTATGGGGACCAGCCCTGTGACTGAGATGCTGGTATGGGGACCAGCCCTGTGACTGAGATGCTGGTATGGGGACCAGCCCTGTGACTGAGATGCTGGTATGGGGACCAGCCCTGTGACAAAGATGCTGGAGTTGACGGTGGCTGGTATGGGGACCAGCCCTGTGACTGAGATGCTGGTATGGGGACCAGCCCTGTGACTGAGATGCTGGAGTTGACAGTGGTTGGTATGGGGACCAGCCCTGTGACTGAAATGTGATTGAGATCGGTCAGTATGTCATGATGACAGTTGGCAGGATTGCAAATGCCCTCCCCTTGATGTCCTTTGGGTTATTTCTGGCTTCCCTGTACTCCTTGAAATGTCTGAGTGCAACACACTCAGTAACCCTGGTGTAATCAGGTCGATGACCAGCCTGGCCATGAACCATGAAGAATCTACGAAAAGACAAGATGACATAACCCACATTGTGTGTTTGCTGTAAACACATATATATGCATATCCCAGCAGTGGTGGGCACAAATAACCAAAAAATTAACTTCAATAACAGATAATCAGATAACTGAAAAGTTATCTTTGATAAAGATAAACCACCCAAAAATGTATCGGAAGTTACAGATAACCAGTAAATTCCAGTATTGTCTCTGGTACATTTGCAACTACTAACAAGCTGAATTTGAGTTTTAACACCACGATCGCTTTGGAAGCATCAAACGCGACAAAAGACCCGAACAATGAGCCACACTCCTATGTTTGAACATCCCGCCCCCTGCTGGAAGCTCTTGTTTACTACACAGCTTCCAGCACAGAAGCACCCTGAGAGCAGCCACAAAGCTAGCTCTGTACCAATCGCAATGTCAGGCGGAGGTCTTGGAAAATAAAGTCATGCTGACTTATGGTTTGGTGTGAATACTGATAGAATAACTCCATTAATGTCAGTTCTGTCATTTGTACAATGTTAAAATCTAACTTATATCTTTTAATGTTGAATAATGCACTAATTCTGAGGTTTTGTAACAAACACAGACAGATCGCAAAGGATTCTGGGTAAAAGTGCCTCTGCTAAACACTGATTGGTTCAGTCATTCATTATGTAAACCAACACAATGTGACATGTGTCGTGTGTTGGTGTTTACAGATAAATGTGCTTTTGTAATATATTCGATTTTTTATTTCACAAATCTTAGAAACATGGTGTCTAACCAGATCCTTACTCTGGATGGCATTACCCTGACCTGTAGTAATACTGTGAGAAATCTTGGAGTCATTTTTGATCAGGATATGTCATTCAAAGCGCATATTAAACAAATATGTAGGACTGCTTTTTTGCATTTACGCAATATCTCTAAAATCAGAAAGGTCTTGTCTCAGAGTGATGCTGAAAAACTAATTCATGCATTTATTTCCTCTAGGCTGGACTATTGTAATTCATTATTATCAGGTTGTCCTAAAAGTTCCCTAAAAAGCCTTCAGTTAATTCAAAATGCTGCAGCTAGAGTACTGATGGGGACTAGAAGGAGAGAGCATATCTCACCCATATTGGCCTCTCTTCATTGGCTTCCTGTTAATTCTAGAATAGAATTTAAAATTCTTCTTCTTACTTATAAGGTTTTGAATAATCAGGTCCCATCTTATCTTAGGGACCTCGTAGTACCATATCACCCCAATAGAGCGCTTCGCTCTCAGACTGCAGGCTTACTTGTAGTTCCTAGGGTTTGTAAGAGTAGAATGGGAGGCAGAGCCTTCAGCTTTCAGGCTCCTCTCCTGTGGAACCAGCTCCCAATTCAGATCAGGGAGACAGACACCCTCTCTACTTTTAAGATTAGGCTTAAAACTTTCCTTTTTGCTAAAGCTTATAGTTAGGGCTGGATCAGGTGACCCTGAACCATCCCTTAGTTTTGCTGCTATAGACGTAGACTGCTGGGGGGTTCCCATGATGCACTGTTTCTTTCTGTTTTTGCTCTGTATGCACCACTCTGCATTTAATCATTAGTGATCGATCTCTGCTCCCCTCCACAGCATGTCTTTTTCCTGGTTCTCTCCCTCAGCCCCAACCAGTCCCAGCAGAAGACTGCCCCTCCCTGAGCCTGGTTCTGCTGGAGGTTTCTTCCTGTTAAAAGGGAGTTTTTCCTTCCCACTGTAGCCAAGTGCTTGCTCACAGGGGGTCGTTTTGACCGTTGGGGTTTTACATAATTATTGTATGGCCTTGCCTTACAATATAAAGCGCCTTGGGGCTACTGTTTGTTGTGATTTGGCGCTATATAAAAAAAAATTGATTGATTGATTGATTGATTTGTAAAAACAGGCATTTTTACGCAGCTGTGGAAGTGTCATCGCAAAATGTTTTACATGTGGAGAGAATGTGCGCTCATTTTATTAGTGAGCGCACATGTTGTAAAATGTGCACTCAATGTTGTCTTGACACATATATGTTGGCTTTACACTGTGCGAGTTTTGGCCCTTTTTCAGATGATTTTTCATTCGTGCGAGAATTTTTTGGACAGAGTTTCAGGTTAATTGCGCGTCCTGCATCGTGTAGTGTACATGGAGTAACAAGCTGCGTTTAACATCTCATGACCATCTCCTGATCGCCGATCGTATGGTCAGATGGAAATCAAATCTGTTTGATATTATTCTGTTCGGCTGTCGTGAGGGTATCCTACTGCTAAAGAGCTACAAGCATCCAACCACTCGCACTGCGCATGTGCAAACACTGCAGACCTGTCTTGTAATGTTTTTTTTTTGTTGATTTGTTTTTAAACTTTGATGTCTCCCATCAAGAGTTTTTGTAAATTAAGTTTAAAAAAAAAGCTTAAGTTTTGCTTGTGGAAACACGAGTTCGACGTGTGGTTTTTGAACGTACAATGTGTGTGAGAACATAAATCGTGCGCTCTGAACTTTTACACCGTGCGGTTCTGTGGTACAGTTTGAACTGAAACCGAGTACAGTGATTAAAATATCATACAGTGTCTGCTCAGCTTCAGGATGAATACTGCCATGAACTGCCATGAACATTACTGCCCAGTAGATGGCAGTAGAGGCCTTGAAAACTTGCCAAAACAAAATTCCATAATCAAAACATTATCTTCGATAATTATCTGTTATCGGATTATCGGAACTGTGCCCACCACTGTATCCCAGTAAGTTACACACACATCTATAAACACACCCATACACATATATTAGAACTATATTAGATGCAGATAGGCACACCATTCAAGTGTTTGTGTATATACTGCATTAATGTCCACTTCCAGGAGTGACCCAATTCCCATTTTGCACAGAATACATAGTTCATCATATGAGAAAAGTCTGACTGTATTTCAAGGAGCTACAGAGGATTAAGTCCATGTATTTATGAAACTTGGTGGGTGTGGTATGACTGTATAGACCATTACACGGATACCGCCATTTTGGATTTGGCACTGTGCACGCTGGGATAGTTTGGTGACAAACAAAGCATCATCCAACTCCGTGAACATGTTCTAGACGTTGTGATCCTCGGGTGTGATCTAGTAATTAAGTCATAAAACCCTGCTGAATAAAATTGTTGTACTCATTTGTCATGCCAGAGTGTGTCTGAGCCTTAGAGTGAAATGGGTGGTTCTGATTATTATTTTATTTATTTGTTTATTTATTTGTGTTTCCTTTTATATGAGGGACTGCATGGAGCCGGTCTGCTCTGCAGAAGATAAGCAGTGCGGCATCTGGTTAGCACTTGGATGGGAGACCTCTTTGGAACACCAGCGTGTGCGTGTTTCTCCAGATCAAACTGGAGTTATGTCAGGAAGGGCATCCGGTGTAAAACTTGTTCCAAATACCAATGGAGATCTGGCTGTATCTGTTGTGGAGACCCTGAACAAACGGGAGCAGCTGAAATGACAACACACACACATGAGGGACCATAACTTCAGCTCGCTGGTGAGCCGGTAACAGCAGCCTCATTTGGAGGAATGATGCTTATATAAGTCAAATCCCACAACAACACGGAAGAGATTATTATTATTTAAAAATTTTTCCATTTACATGAGGGACCGTAGCTTCACTTTATGAACCGGCAAATCGGTAGATACTGATGGTCCAGCCGACACCAGAGAACCTTTGTGCACTGCCTTCCAGAAAAGGCACGTTAATAAGGAACAAATAAAATGTACAGTGTGAAACAGCGGATGATTTCTACAACAGACAAAAGTCCCGGTAGTGACCTTAATCAGCAGAAAGGTGAGTCAAAATTGACATCTTTAAATGGCCTTGATGGAGGCTGATGAATAAATTGTGGACCTGCTGCTTATGAATCACAACCAGCAGGTCCACAATCAACGTAGATAAATGATCCTTTTCCCGCTACACACCCTCAAAAACAACGTCGGCCCACCCAAAGCTTGGTGTTGGCATATTCACAGGATACATTATATGACTGAAATCATAAATAGCAAAACAGTTCAACATGCAGAAAGAGTTACTACTGGTGGCTGTAAATTTTCAAGTGCTGCTACAATGACAGCTGTGTGGTCTATCAGATCATACATGTTGATGATTAGATTCAGGTTTTTTTTACTTAATTACTAGATCACACCCGAGGATCACAACGTCTAACACGTTCGAGTACAACCCCAATTCCAATGAAGTTGGGACATTGTGTAAAATGTAAATAAAAACAGAATACAATGATTTGCAAATCCTATTAAACCTATATTCAATTGAATACACCACAAAGACAAGATATTTAATGTTCAAACTGATAAGCTTTATTGTTTTTGTGCAAATATTTGCTCATTTTGAAATGGATGCCTGCAACACGTTTCAAAAAAGCTGGGACAGTGGTATGTTTACCACTGTGTTACATCACCTTTCCTTCTAACAACACTCAATAAGCGTTTGAGAACTGAGGACACTAATTGTTGAAGCTTTGTAGGTGGAATTCTTTCCCATTCTTGCTTGATGTACGACTTCAGTTGTTCAACAGTCCGGGGTCTCCGTTGTTGTATTTTGTGCTTCATAATGCGCCACACATTTTCAATGGGTGACAGGTCTGGACTGCAGGCAGGCCAGTCTAGTACCTGCACTCTTTTACTGTGAAGCCACGCTGTTGTAACACGTGCAGAATGTGGCTTGGCATTGTCTTGCTGAAATAAGCAGGGACGTCCCTGAAAAAGACGTTGCTTGGATGGCAGCATGTGTTGCTCCAAAACCTGGATGTACCTTTCAGCATTGACGGTGCCATCACAGATGTGTAAGTTGTCCATGCCATGGGCACTAACACACCCCCATACCATCACAGGTGCTGGCTTTTGAACTTTGCACTGGTAACACTCTGCATGGTCTTTTTCCTCTTTTGCCCAGAGGACACGATGTCCATGATTTCCAAAAGCAATTTGAAATGTGGACTCATCAGACCACAGCACACTTTTCCACTTTGTGTCTGTCCATTTCAAATGAGCTCGGGCCCAGAGAAGGCGGTAAAAAAAAAGTGATGCAGGGTTTTAAAAAGGAATAGTTTGCACCATGTGTCATGCTTAATTATCACGTTACAGGGTAACATATGTCACGTCACAGAATCAAATGGATGTCAACATTGTTTGAGCTTTACTTTGGAGACCAAGCATTCAACACAGTCAAAACTATTCCATTTATTAATATTATTAGTTCAACCAATAATTTCGACCACTTTTTACCAGAATTGGTGCAACTAAAACTTTTGACCCCCTTTACAAACTGAAATTGACCTTTGTCACCATTCTTTCTGTTTTTAGCCCATAACATTCAGTCATAGATAGTTCAAACTATACCTGCCTTTTTGGGACATTTATGACCAGACAAATAATGCAGTATAGTTTTTAATATGATTGGAGCATCTTTTAATTTTGACCTCTGTGTAGCTAATTCTTCAAATGACCCCTACCTGGCTGCCTACTGAAAATTCAAGTGGCCAACCATTTTTTTTCAAAAGAGTAATGTCTAAAAATATTTGTGCCAAATTTGGTGCTTGTATCACCATTTTGCAGGATTGTTTCAGTTATATGCTGCCCTATAAATGTTATTTTACTTTTGTGTAAATACCATATCCACGGTAACAAGTGGAAAAAAGATATCCTCCTTTGACTGTTTCATTAATGAGTTCAAATCTTTTCTCCTATCTCTAAAATTTTTTTAACTGGCTAGACTGCTAATAAGACCAGCGCCGACCTCGCAAATTTTTGTTATTTTGATTTCTGTGGGAGCTACTAATTATAGGCGGAATGGAAACGGAACAACTGGTAATCCCTTACCAAAAAATAGTACTGATAAGTATATAAAAAGTAAACTAGAAGTACACTTGAAACATACTTGCATATACTACTTTTTGGTAAGGGATTGGCGGAATGGATGACAATCCATTCCGCCAATTACCACCAAATTACTGCCAAAAATGGATTATTTTTTGCTTATATTACACCCTAAACAAGTATTGATGAGATGATCAGATCTCACCATTAAAATAATCAAGTTATTTAACAACTACATAAAGCTTTAGGTCAGCATTAGAAACCCCAAACTCTTGACACAGCAGCAACAGAATAGCAGAACAAGGGCTTGTGTAGTGCCATCTAGTTAGTTAGTGAGGGTAAATTTTCCAATATGGCGATCTGCTATTCTGGTGATTAGTGCTGTCTCTGCATTCTCATTTGAGGGAGGGTGCTAAAGGGTTAAAATATGATGCAATAATCCTACATCCAGGGACAGCCCTCATATGTCCCCATCAGAAACACTGCACTTTCTCTGAGTTTTTTGGGCAAATTACACGGCAAACAAAGTGAAGTGACGATGCGGTGGAAAGTGGACGTGTTGTGGTTTGTTTATGACCCGGAGCACAAACGTGTCGAGGCGGTGGTGCAGGTGAGAGAACGCAGCTATTCTGGTTAGCTGTGTAGGCTAAAGGGCCTTTCATCATGAAGTCCAATCGAAAGAAAACATCTCTGCTCTTCAAAATAAGACAAAAGTGTCTTCAGCAACACCACCAGAGTTCAAAGCTGCAGAAGAGACCTTCATCTGGTCCCGAGAATCCAGCAGAACATCACCTGCTTCTAAATAAAAGGCTCTTTAAACAGCAACTATTTTATTATTTTTTAAAAAGCTGTTTCATTTTATATTTTAACAATAAATGAATGGATCATTAAAAATGTCCACGAATCAAAATCCAAAGACATTTGCACAGGTAGAAGCTCTCCACTTATTGCGCTCAAATTCATATTTTAGAAATGACTCTGTTCTGATAACAATATTAAAGACAATTACATGTTTTAGCGAAATTACAAGTTGAAATGACTATAAAAAATTCATCATGAGGTTTATGTCACAGAAATCCTACTTTACAATCACACTGCAGTCATTGTTAAATTATTTCCTGTTGCATTTATAATAAACATTTGTATTTATTTAATGTCTGTTTTTCTGGTTGAAATGAGATATAAATAATCTACCAGACTTGTGTATAAGTTTCCATGTTATTTTATTTGTCTACAAAATAAATGTCCAAGGTTCCTTATGTTAAACAAGAAATTATCTAATCAGAAATAACAGGTGGTTTTAATTTACAGATGAAAGGTTTCTAAAGAACCATTTAGTGATTTATTTAGCTATTTTAATTACAAGTGTTCTAAACTTTTTTAAAACAGTAATCAGAAATTTGGAGGTAACAAACAACAACAAAAAACATTTCCAAGGATTTTTCTTCAAAAAACTGCTCTATAAATGAGCAGTCCTATCACACGTTTCTGTTTTGTACAGATCAGCGATTTCTGCACAGATCCATTTTGTACAGATCAGTGGTTTCTGCCACTAGTCTTCTGTGTTTTGGCCCGACACGTCATTCCTATTGGACAGCGTGAAGGTACGTCACAGCTCAGAGCATTGAAAGTTGGATTGGGTTGAACTTTGACCGCGTCAGCCTGCCGACAAGCGGCAATGCACGCTCCCGTCAGAAGCGTCAGTTTAGATCGGCTTTTGACGCGACGCCTCTAAAAAGCAACGCATCTTATTGAAAATAATGTTTTTTTGACCGATTTTTGATGCTTCTGACGTGTTCAGTGTGAAAGGCCCATAACACTTACCGACACAACCACTCCCATTTGCCTCCTCTTCCCTTCTCCACTGGGAACTAAAAAAAAACTTGTCAGCCCTCTACCCGTGATATTTTTTTAAACAAAAATGTTGATTGTGATAATAAAGTATTTTGTTGTCACGTACAATGTTTGGCAAAATTCTATCCTAGGTCTTTTGGATCCTTTGGATCTATGAAGCTTAAATATGAAAAAGTATCGGTATCGATATCGGCAATACTGGGCCTGTATTTACTTGGTATCGGATCAATACCAAAACCCGCAGTATCACCCACCTCTGCTTTAAAGCACGAAAATCAAAAGTTATTTATGGCTGCATAGCAACGGAAGACACATGCGTGCTGCTGCAAAGCGACACTGACGTCACTTCCATGTCGGCTGTTTGTAGTTTTCTTTTTCTTCTTCTATGGCGTTTAACGACAGCCATCTGTAGTTTTTCGGATATCAGTAAAACTTTGTACCAATTGATTCATATAACACATCCCTGGTTTGACTCTCCAGAACGTGGTTTACAACACTATAACCGTCCAATCAGCAGCGAGTGGAGGTTCTTAGGAACTCTTCTGATTTGTTAGGAGTTAGGGCTTTGTTAGTAACGACCATGTCTGTGATCTGTTTTTTTTCTACAAAATTAAACAACTGAATGAACATCCTCCGAGGCCGGTGATTCCATAATTTTTGCCAGGGGTTGTATGTGTAGACGCCTCATAACTTGTTGCAAAGTAATCCACACATTCTCACGAGCGCCACTAGCTTAACAAAATCTGGTGAGCAAAGCAAAGGAAATTAAAGTGATGTCCCGTGTGTATGTGTCTGTGTGTGTGTGAGAGAGAAATAAATTCAAATGAACAATCCAAACTTGTTTCACTAAATCACTAAACTAAAAAAGTAATTTATACATTTATCTATATGCCATACGCCCTTTTCAGGTTTCAGATCCCGTAAAACCTCAGAGAGTTTGCCGCGCTGTGAGATCTCAGTAACAGTGAGAACTGCATTGAGACGCTCTGATCAGGCTACACTTGAACCGCTGCTCACGGACAACACCATTAACATCGCACCATAAAACTATTTTTATATTGTGCCTAAAACGCTCATGAATATATTCTCTGGGTTTATAGACGTTGTTATTGTTTGTTTTATGTAAACATGTGAGAATCACAGTCTGTCTCTCCGTTATTTTCAGTGGGAGCTGCTGTGAGCTACACTCGCTTCCTGATCATGTCGTTCTGGGGGAAAGTGAAGTTTGCTCTTTAACGTCTTGATTATTTTCTTTACAACACTGTTTGTCCTCTTTGTTCCAGACTAATATAAGATGGTTTGCGTTTATTAAATTCCACACAGATTAAACATAGCAGACACGGATTATTTGTTCTAATTGTTTTAGCAAGTTTTCAGGGTATCATGCATATAGTCTCTTATTAACGTGATGAAAAGCATAAAAATTACATTTTCTAGTATAATATTCATTTACAATTGTCATCATGTGGATTCTCTATGTTGTTTTGACTGCAGCGACTCTCTGGCGCGCAAGGGATTATGGGATACGTGAAACCCCGAACCATATGTTTTTGTTATAGAGCATAAGACAAAGTCTTTCAGCAAGAAAGTACGTATTTCTAATGTGTGACACCATTCTGTATCGTAACTGAATCTCTGCTGTTTCTAACAAACCAAACCGTGGGAAAATCAGGTAAAAGGTCGGGGAGTTACGGATAATTGTAGTTGGGGATTCACATTCCGCAGTGCAAATAAATGCACTGTGGCGCAAACAGGGACCCATCCAAGATGGCGGCCGCGCTGATGCAGCGCCAGTCTATGTGGCGTCTACGTATATAATGTCTATGGTAACGACAATCTCACAGTGAACCACGCTCCGGAGATTCAAACCAGGGACGTTGGTTTAAAGTTTCACTGATGTCCGGAAAACTACAAACAGCCGACATGGAAGTGACGTCATTGTCGCTTTGCGGCAGCACGCGTACGTCTTCCGCTGCTGTGTAGAGGTAAATAACTTTCGATTTTCGTGCTTCAAACATTAAAGATGCCCCGAGACGTGTCTTCATCGAGCGGAGACGAAGCTGGCGGTGCTTCGACTGTGTCACTTCGACACGCCGGTACGTTCATTCATACCGTCAGCACGTGGCAGAACGTTCTGTAAAACTGCATATTTTATTCAAATTTGCAAAGTGACACGTTTATACAGTCATACCACACCCGCCGGGTTTCATAAATACGTGGAATTAATCCTTTGTAGTTCCTTAAAATCCAGTCAGACTTTTCTTGCTGAATCATGTATTCTGTGCAAATTGGGAATTAGGTCACTTCAGGAAGCGGGCAAATTCCCTCAGAGACCTCCACAGGAGTCACAAGTCTGCTGACAAACGGCGACCGAACTGACATTTATGTATTTCCTGCGTTTTGAAGGCCACATTTTGTGAAGAAAAGCCCAAGATTTTTATGTTTGTTACGGTCTTACTTTAAAGTTAAAAGAAACGAGGCATCAGGCCAAAACAAAGACGAGTGTAGAAATGTGTGTCAGAGGAACAAATACAGTTTTCTGAAGAAAATCCTTACAAATGCTTTTTTTTTTAACTTCAAGATTAATTTCTGATTACTGTACATTTTAAAGTAAAAACATTTATTACATTAGAAAACTTGTAATTAAAAAGATCCTTTAGAAATCTTTGTGAAGATATGATTTCTTGATTAACATAATAAGGAACCTTGGGTGTTTATTTTTAGACAAATAAAATAACATGAAAACTGTGTACATTTTTAAGTCTGGTAGATTCATTCATTTATATCTGCATTTCAACCTGGAAAAAGACAATGTAAATAAATACAAATATTATAAACACAGCAGGAGATGATGGAACAGTGTGTCTGTTAATTAGGATTCCTCAGTGTGACAGAAACCTCATGATGAAATAATTTTTTAATTGTCATTTAACATTTAATTACATCCATGTTGAGTATGTGATTGCTTTTAATGTAATAGGACAGAGTAACTACTGAAATATGAATATGACTATATATATATATATATATATATATATATATATATATACACACATACAAGGTCTATTAGAAAAGTATCCGACCGTATTATTTTTTTCAAAAACCATATGGATTTGAATCACGTGTGATTGCATCAACCAAGCTTGAACCCTCGTGCACATGCGTGAGTTTTTTCATGCCTGTCGGTTGCTTCATTCGCCTGTGAGCAGGCTTTGAGTGAGGTGTGGTCCAACCCTCTCGTCTATTTTTTATTG
This sequence comes from Thalassophryne amazonica, assembly GCF_902500255.1. Lineage (NCBI taxonomy): Eukaryota > Metazoa > Chordata > Actinopteri > Batrachoidiformes > Batrachoididae > Thalassophryne > Thalassophryne amazonica. The sequence goes on from NC_047106.1 coordinate 138,914,914, forward strand.
CGAATAAATGTCTGAACGATTTCGATCTTTGCTGCATCAATTTTTTTTCCAGAAACTGTGAGAGACCTCCAGGTGGACACTGTTTGTAAAATTAATATGGCTTTCAGGGACGATTTTATGGGGATTAAACAGATTACGGGGTGTTACTGCCCCTTTAAGGACGGCCCACAACTGCTGAGAGCGCGGCGCGCTCCCAGTGCCGATGGACAGGCTGACACCCCGCACAACCAGATCATTTCCAACGTGAAAGCTTTGTTGATCCGGGACCTCGTCTGACTTTCACAAAAAGGCAGAAGATGTGGACATCAGCACTTTTTCCGGCACATTCCACCGTTACAGGAGTTTTTTTTTTTTCATGGAAAAAGAAGCCGAGGGACGCGCCACGGAGCCGTTCATTACGCAGGAGAAAACCACCTCGGTGTTGGTCTCACAGGACAGCTTAAAGGTGGATTTCAGACGGATTCCGGTTGCTTTCCAGTCATCAATGTGAAAAGACGTGCTGATGTCCACGACTTTTCACACTTCCTGTGCTAGTCAGAGGACATACCGGATCAAGACAACGGCACATTTCACTGTTACAGGAGTTTTTGTCATGGAAAGAGGAACAAAGGCGGAGGAATTCCACGCATCGCGGCGGAGCTGCATGGCGAAAAGAAACGCTGTGATGAATCCTCACAGGACATGTTCTGGCATGTCCAGCTCATGCACAGTCACAATCGGATATTCACACGACTGGAAAGCAACTGGAATCCGTCTGAAATCCACCTGAAAGCCGTCCTGTGAGACCAACACCAAGGTGGTTTTGTCCCGCGTAATGAACGGCTCCGTGGCGCGTCCCTCGGCTTCTTTTTCCATAAAAAAAAAAACTCCTGTAACGGCGGAATGTGCCTGAAAAAGTGCTGATTTCCACATCTTCTACGTTTTTGTGAAAGTCAGACGAGGTCCCGGATCAACAAAGCTTTCACGTTGGAAATGATCTGGTTGTGCGGAGTGTCAGCCTGTCCATCGGCGCTGGGAGCACACTGCGCTCTCAGCAGTTGTGGGCCGTCCTTAAAGGGGCAGTAACACTCCTTAATCTGTTTAATCCCCATAAAATCGTCCCTGAAAGCCATATTAATTTTTCGAACGGTGTCCACCTGGAGGTCTCTTACAGTTTCTGGAAAAAAACTGATGCAGCAAAGATCCAAATCGTTCAGACATTTATTCGCAATAAGAAATAGACAAGAGGGGTAGACCACACCTCACTCAAAGCCTGCTCACAGGTGAATGACGCAACCGACTAGCATGAAAAAACTCAGGCATGCGCACGAGGGTTCAAGCTTGTCTGACGCAATCACACGTGATTCAAATCCATACGGTTTTTGAAAAAAATAATAAGGTCGGATACTTTTCTAACAGACATTGTGTGTGTGTGTGTGTGTGTGTCTAGACACACGTACTTAGACACACACACTGATCTCACAGTTTTGGAGCGTGAGATCGATAGACGGATCAGTGCAGCATCTGCAGTGATGCGGTCGCTGTATTGGACCGTCGTGGTGAAGAGAGAGCTAAGTAGGGGGGCAAAGCTCTCGATTTACCGATCGATCTACGTTCTGATCCTCACCTATGGTCATGAGATTTGGCTCATGACCGAAAGAACGAGATCGCGAGCACAAGCGGCCGAGATGAGTTTCCTCCGCAGGGTGGCTGGGCGCTCCCTTAGAGATAGGGTGAGGAGCTCGGTCACTCGGGAGGAGCTCGGAGTCGAGCCGCTGCTCCTCCACATCGAAAGGAGTCAGTTGAGGTGGCTCGGGCATCTTTTCCGGATGCCCGCTGGACGCCTCTCTGGAGAGGTGTTCCGGGCACGTCCCACTGGGAGGAGGCCCCGGGGAAGACCCAGGACACGCTGGAGGGACTACATCTCTCGGCTGGCTTTGGAACGCCTTGGGGTTCCTCCGGAGGAGCTGGGGGAGGTGTGTGTGGATCGGGAGGTCTGGGCGACTTTGCTTGAGCTGCTGCTCCCGCGACCTGACTCCGGATAAAGCGGAAGAAAATGGATGGATGGATGGATTTTAATAGATTAATTTGATTAGTTGTTTCAGCTCTAGCTTATAGCAACATGCTAATTTCCATCTGTAGTCCCAGTAACATAGAAACAGACTAAGAACACACAACATACCAAAATAAATTAATCATGACAGAAAAACAATTGAAACAGAATACACATACAAATATTTACAATTCAAAGTAACAATAATTGATAGATAATAAGTAGCTGACAGGTGGAGGAACCAAAAGAGTTTCATGATAGGTGTTGAGGTGCAAAAGTACTGTATTAAAGTGAGAAGTGCTAAGTGTAAAAGTGCTTCAGTGCCTGGTTGTAATTGCACATTACAGTACTAGGTTGTATTGCATGATGCCCAATACACTCATTTGCACATGCACAAGTGTAAATATTGCACAGGGTGTCATAAACAAGTCTATTGTGTAAAGACTACTAAACCATTTAATAAAATAAAATACACAAGGGCATTGTGTACATATAACTGAAAAGAAACTCAAATGGTGCCTCCACAGTTGAATTGTTTTTAGGCTACAGATGGTTGCATGTCTGATTTGCCAGTAACCAAGCTTTCAATTGTCCTTTGAAAGTACTGAAAGTGGTGCTCTCCCTGATTGTGACTGGGAGGTTGTTCCAAGCTTGCCCACCTTTAATGGATAACACGTTCTGACCAAAGGTGGTCCTTCTATGAGTAATCTCACAGTCACCTCTTGTGTCAGATCTTGTACCATACCCTGTGAATCTTTTTATGTGTATAAATTCTTTGACAGGAGATGGTGCTGGTTAGGGTTGGGTATGGAGAACCGGTTCTTTTCGGGTATTGTTAAGAAATTATTTGATCCACCAATATCAATAGTCTTTTTGTTTAACGATTCCCTTATCAGTGCTTCAGAGTGGCCGTTGTTTTTGAGGGTGTTTGTCTGGAAAATGATCATTCCTCTACGTTGATTACAAACCCTGCAGGCTCTGTAATCAACTGCTTCTGCAGCGTGACTCCACTTTGAAGCATGAACCATGAAGCAGTGCTTTGGCTCATTGGTTCTTTGATTTGCTGCTCTTCAGAAGCAGCAAGTCTACTTCTTAACTCCTCTCAAAGCCATTAAAATATATCAATCATGAGTCACTCTTGTGTGGATTAAAGTGACTAACTGGGACTCTTGTCTTGTTGCAATCAAGAAAACAGAATCGTCCTCCGTTCCGTTGGCGCAGCTCCAAATGCTGCGCAGCTCTCTGCTGAGACAGAGTCCGGTTGGAATTAATAACTTCAAAGCGAATTGCCGCTTTTAAATCAAATGACACCTCTTTCCAAATGCTGTAATACAGACAATAAACTACAATCGACTAAAATGTTTTTTTCCTCCCAAAATGAGACGTCCTGTATTCTTTATGAATTACATCCTGACATGCAGCACAGCCAGTTGCAAGAGCTCAGCTCAGACGTATGGAAAGACATTCAGGCCAATAATGCCTGAAAGGAAATGCTTTTGACAAAATTTACAGATTTTGTCCAGAGATCAAGGATCCACCATGTAGCATTTATTATGTCCAGAGTTTAAGGATGCAGTGGCTAATTTCATATTTATTTACTTTAAGACTCAATAAAATGTTGTTGACATAGAAAGCCTGTAAAGCCTACTTTTAGTACACAGAAAATTCACAAGAATTACACTATGTAACACAGTTTTTGTTCCTGGCTTCAACTGGTAAGGTTGGTAAGGTTAGTCCTTACTGGCGTAAAGTGCCTTGATTCGACTTTCTTATGATCTGGTACTATATAAATATAATTATAAGTGAATAGTATATTGATGTGTATGTCTGTGTGTCGACATGTAGTAGTGAATTTATATTTATGTAAATATGACTGATTAGAATTGTTGGACTTGTACTAGCAGGGGTGGGCGCTAATAAGCTTTGCTTCAGCCCACACCCTTTCGGACTCACTAGTTTTGTCTGTGTTTGTTTGTGGAATTGTTCATTTTTTTCTATTTGAATATTTTGTGTGCCGAATTAAAAAAAACTTTGTCACTTGTCATTATATTTCAACTGCTTATGTCTAAAGTCTATGGAAAAATGACTACATTCAGCACAAACTTTGATTTTTTTTTTTTTTTTTTTTACGTTCTAGAAAGTTCTAAAAGTTTCTTGAAATTTCTAGATAATTCTGGAAACTTCTAGAAAATTCTGGACAGTTCTAGCAGTTAAAGAATATTCTAGAAGACTACTCAGTAGTAGTGAAGGCGAATCGAAAATATTCTTGAACACAGACAAATTTCAAAATATCACTGTCCTGATCACAGAAGCAAGGTTTCTGTGGAATAACAGCTATTTTCTGTTTATTTAAGGCATAACAGGTTAGGAAAACACACTGTGTACCCAGGAACAAAACAAAAATAAAAATGTTACATAGTATTATTGATAAGGAATCAGATCGATAAGCGGAATTGATAATGGTGTCAATATCGATAAACTCGTATCAATACCCATCCCTAGTGCTGGTCTATGTAAACATTTATATATGAAGCAGGCATATTTGAATACCTTCATATCTTCAAAGTCTAGAAACGTATGCTTTCCCAGAACCTTACGGTGATGTAAGAGTTAGATTGTCTATCATATATCTTAACTGCTCTGTTATACAGCTGCTCTGTGGATTTTAATACTGAGGTATCTGCAAATGCCCAGTTAGTGAAACAGTAGTTAGTGTTTGATAAAAACATGCAAAAGAGATATGTTTTGGCTACATTAATTGTTAGAGAGGGATGTATATGTTTAAAATTTAGTAAATTAAAATTTACTGTGTTTTTGACCCTTTTAATGTGTTTTTTGATGGACAAGTTTGAGTCCAAGATACACTCAACAAAAATATAAACGCAACACTTTTGGTTTTGCTCCCATTTTGTATGAGATGAACTCAAAGATCTAAAACTTTTTCCACATACACAATATCACCATTTCCCTCAAATATTGTTCACAAATCAGTCTAAATCTGTGATAGTGAGCACTTCTCCTTTGCTGAGATAATCCATCCCACCTCACAGGTGTGCCATATCAAGATGCTGATTAGACACCATGATTAGTGCACAGGTGTGCCTTAGACTACCCACAAAAAAAGGCCACTCTGAAAGGTGCAGTTTTGTTTTATTGGGGGGGGGGATACCAGTCAGTATCTGGTGTGACCACCATTTGCCTCATGCAATGCAACACATCTCCTTCGCATAGAGTTGATCAGGTTGTCAGTTGTGGCCTGTGGAATGTTGGTCCACTCCTCTTCAATGGCTGTGCGAAGTTGCTGGATATTGGCAGGAACTGGTACACGCTGTCGTATACGCCGGTCCAGAGCATCCCAAACATGCTCAATGGGTGACATGTCCGGTGAGTATGCCGGCCATGCAAGAACTGGGACATTTTCAGCTTCCAAGAATTGTGTACAGATCCTTGCAACATGGGGCCGTGCATTATCCTGCTGCAACATGAGGTGATGTTCTTGGATGTATGGCACAACAATGGGCCTCAGGATCTCGTCACAGTATCTCTGTGCATTCAAAATGTCATCAATAAAATGCACCTGTGTTCTTCGTCCATAACAGACGCCTGCCCATACCATAACCCCACCACCACCATGGGCCACTCGATCCACAACATTGACATCAGAAAACCGCTCACCCACACGACGCCACACACGCTGTCTGCCATCTGCCCTGAACAGTGTGAACCGGGATTCATCCGTGAAGAGAACACCTCTCCAACGTGCCAAACGCCAGCGAATGTGAGCATTTGCCCACTCAAGTCGGTTACGACGACAAACTGGAGTCAGGTCGAGACCCCGATGAGGACGACGAGCATGCAGATGAGCTTCCCTGAGACGGTTTCTGACAGTTTGTGCAACAATTCTTTGGTTATGCAAACCGATTGTTTCAGCAGCTGTCCGAGTGGCTGGTCTCAGACGATCTTGGAGGTGAACATGCTGGATGTGGAGGTCCTGGGCTGGTGTGGTTACACGTGGTCTGCGGTTGTGAGGCTGGTTGGATGTACTGCCAAATTTTCTGAAACGCCTTTGGAGACGGCTTATGGTAGAGAAATGAACATTCAGTACACGAGCAACAGCTCTGGTTGACATTCCTGCTGTCAGCATGCCAATTGCATGCTCCCTCAAATCTTGCGACATCTGTGGCATTGTGCTGTGTGATAAAACTGCACCTTTCAGAGTGGCCTTTTATTGTGGGCAGTCTAAGGCACACCTGTGCACTAATCATGGTGTCTAATCAGCATCTTGATATGGCACACCTGTGAGGTGGGATGGATTATCTCAGCAAAGGAGAAGTGCTCACTATCACAGATTTAGACTAGTTTGTGAACAATATTTGAGGGAAATGGTGATATTGTGTATGTGGAAAAAGTTTTAGGTCTTTGAGTTCATCTCATACAAAATGGGAGCAAAACCAAGTGTTGCGTTTATATTTTTTTGAGTGTAGTAGCTGAGACGGATGTAAAGTTGAAGGAGGAGGTTTGTTCTACTTGTAAAACAGATAAATATCTTAACAGCAAATTTATTAACACTAATACACAAATCTGAAACACTATTAATAATACTACAGATGCTATATTTACTCATTTTCATGTATTCCTTGTGTATTATATGTAAAAGTGACATGTTATAATAAAGAGTGTTTGAGCCGCTAGGTGTTTTTAATGTGAAATATGAAACTGTCTTAGGTGCGGGAGGTCTGGCAAAACCAAAGTCATTTTTGTGAGTTTTAGTTAAGTTCATCATTTAGAATCCCAGGCTAATAAATTTGAGATTTGTCATAACCCTAATGTACATGCTACGCTGTACATGTGCAGCTCCTCGCGGGTTTGCAGAGGAAGCTCACACACGGTGGTCATTAATGAGCAGCTACAGTCGTTCCTCTTTGGAGCTCTTCTGTGGTTCCATGATGTTCTCGTCATAGATGAAATTATGCTATCTTGTTGTGTGTCCCACAGGTGAGAAGACCAGCAGGTATCAGTGTCCGGCTGACTTTGTGCCTTTCTGCCACGAGCCCTGCAGCAGCATGCTGACACACAGCCTGAACAGCAGCAACCGTGAAATATGGCTCATTCAAGCGCCCGCCGTCTTTAACCCTCAGAGGTGTGCAACACTCTCTTGTTCTCGTTGTAGTCACCTGCTTTTTAAACTATCATCTTATACATGACTTTCAAAATGTTCATGTTTTAAATATTTTAATGGCCTTGATTTTGTAATCACACAATCGCACAGTGGCTTAGTGGTTAGCACTGTTGCCTCACAGTGAGTAGGTTGTGGGTTCAATTCCCGGGGCCTTTCTGTGTGGAGTTTGCATGTTCTCCCCGTGTTTGCGTGGGTTTCCTCCGGGTGCTCCGGTTTCCTCCCACATCCAAAGACATGCGGGTTAGGTGGATTGGAATCTTTAATAAAATTGTCCTTAGGTGTGCATGTGGGTGTGTCTGTGTTTGTCTGTTTGTGGCCCTGCGACAGACTGGCGTCCTGTCCTGGGTGTACCCCGCCTCACGCCCTATGACTGCTGGGATAGGCTCCAGCCCCCCCCGCGACCCTTGATTGGATTAAGCGGTAGAAGATGGATGGATGGCTTTTATCTACCTTCTACTGTTAAATGTTTTTATAAGTTCATGTTAAAATCCCCAAAATTTCACAGCATTGATTTAAATTGTAGTATTTTGTGTAGGTCTAGATGCTTATTCATTTTTTTTTTTTTTGGTATCACAGTAAGTTATCAGTGCATCTAACAAATAAATGAGCAGTCTGCACAAAACACTGCCACAGTTAATTTAACAAAAATCACAGAAGTTGACAAATTGCAGAGCGCAGCACTGAAGACAGATATGCATTTTAGATAGAGAGATATGCAGTATTGGGCACAGCTAACCAAAAAGTTAGTTTCGATAACAGCTAATCAGCTAATTGAAAAGTTATCTTTTATGAAGCTAAACCGATAAACTACCCAATAAATTATCGGAAGCTACAGCTAACCGATAACTTTCAGTATTGTCCTAATCAGTTTTTAGTAAGTCAATGAGAGTGACTTACTAAAAAAAAAAAAAAAAAAGCTAACTCTATGAAAAGTACACTTGCAACTACTAACAAGCTCATTTTGAGTTTTAACACCATGACTGCTTCGGGTAGCATTAAAGGCGACCACAGACCCAAACAATGAGTCAGCACTTCTGTCTTTGTGCGCCCTGCCCACTACTGGAAGCTCCTGTTTACTACATAGCTTGCAGCAGTGAAGCAGCTGAGAGGAGAAGTGAAGCTCAACTCTACACACACACACACAAAAAATACATCATTATTCCTTAACAGAATATAGTAGTGTCGCCGTGAGGCAGAGGTCTCAGAAAATAAAGCAGTTTTGACTTATGGTTTTGATTTATAAATCAAATTAATACGAATAGAATAACTCCAAGGCAACACGGTGGCTTAGTGGTTAGCACTGTTGCCTCACAGCGAGAAGGTCATGGGTTTAATTCCTGCCTGTGACCTTTCTTTGTGGAGTGTTCATGTTTGCGTGAGTTTCCTCTGGGTGCTCCGGTTTCCTCCCTCATCCAAAGACATGCGGATTAGGTGGATTGGAATCTTTAAATTGTCCATAGGTGTGCGAGTGGGTGTGAATGTGTTTGTCTGTTTGTGGCCCTGCGACAGACTGGCGTTCTGTCCTGGGTGTACCCCGCCTTGCGCTCTATGACTGCTGGGATAGGCTCCAGCCCCCCGTGACCCTTGATTGGACTAAGCGGTTGAAGATGAGTATGTGAGTGAGAATAACTCCATTAATGTCAATTCTGTCATTTGTACAAAGTTAAAATATAACATATCTTTTAATTTTAAATAATGCACAGGGATGCTTATTCCCCATCTTTGGACGGTTTTCCATCTTTTTGTAAATTCTTCCCGTCTAAAAGAAATGCAGGGCTGTGAAAAATCCATGGATCCGTGAAATTCCGCGGATTTCATCATGGGGGGAGGTGTTAGTGTTTTACTCTGTAATCATGATTGTCACTGAGTTTTTAAAATGTCTATCGCAAAGTGTTCTTTTTTTAATGACATCGTGCAAGTTTTTTAAGACCGCGGCAGTCCGTGGACACCTCGGAGGGCTTCAGTATTATGGTATGATATTATGATATATCTCTTTACCTAGTCTGAAAGCAGTTATGAAGTTATTTATAACATTTTAGCTGAGAGTTATGATTTTAATTGCCTAGTCTTTGAGCTCAATCACAAACAAACTAAATAAAGTTTCATGAATATTTAGCTATATTTGTAAACTGTTGTGTTGTTATATTCTGTACATGCTCCTACAGGATGCACAACATGCATTCAAAAGCCACATGTTGTGCCATACTGCATGAGATCACAAGAGAAATTTAACAGCTGTTTCAGGTCCAAATTTAGTCCAAAGAATGCACCAGAATGCACCACAGGGCACTTGTATTCTCAAAAACTTTCTGGGTATGGGGGGGAGACATCTTTTGCTGTTTTGAATATTATAGATGAATCATATTGCTGTCTTTTTTTTCCTCCTAAGCATCCATGAATGCACTAATTCAGAAGTTTTGTTAAAAAAAACAAAACAAACAAAAAAAACACAGATGCCAAAGGGATTATGGGTAAAATATGCGTCCGCTAACACTGATTGGTTGACTCATTCATTCTATGTAAAAACCAACACATTGTGAGGTATGTATGTGTTTACATATAAATGTGCTTTTGTAAAATATACTTTTTTTTTTTAAGGCATTTGCAAAAGCTAAAAGTTGTGATTAGACAACCGTCTGATATAACCGGGGTCAAAATAAAGATGCTCAGTACTTAGGGCGAATACTGCCACGAACACTACTGGCCAGGAGATGGCAGTAGAGACCCTGAAAATTTGCTAAAACAAATATTCCAAATAAATAATCAGTCCGTGTGTGCTACATTTAAGATGCGTGGAATTTAATAAACGCAAACAGAATTTCAGACATCTTATATATTACTCTGGAACAAAGAGCACAGACTGTTTGACAAAAGCAACATATTAAAGAGCCAACAGGAAACAATTGCAGCTCAAGTGAGCGGCCTCACTTGAATAATACAGCGACAACAAAAAATTTTTTTTTTAATTTTCTGTGTACAAAAAGTAGGCTTTACAGGTTTTCTGTGTCAACATTTTATTCAGTCTTAAATAAATATGAAATTGGTCACTGGATCTTTGATCTCTGGACATAAATAGAAATAAACAAAATCTGTAGTTTTTGTCAGAAGCATTTCTTTTCAGACATTAATGGCATGAATGTCTCTCCATACCTCTGAGCTGAGCTCAGTCGGCTGCTGCACGTCAGCGCAGGACATCTCATTTTGGGAGGAAAAAAGTTTTGATCGATTGCAGTTTATTGTTTGTATTACAATGTTTGGAAAGAGGTGTCATTTGATTTAAAACAGCGATTTGCTTTGAAGTTATTAATTCCGACTGGACTCTAACTCGGCAGAGAGCGGCACAGTGTTTGGAGCTGTGCAAACGGAACGGAGGATGATTCTTGTTTCTTACTTGCAACAAGACAGGAGTCCCAGTTAGTGACTTTAATCTGCACAAAAGGGACTCATGATTAACATAATTTAATGGCTTTGAGAAGAGTTAAGAAGCGGACTTGTCTCTTCTGAAAAGCAGTGCAGCATAGAACCAATGAAGCAGCGGGTTGGAGCACTGCTTCATTGGTTCAACCTTCAAAGCAGAGTCGCATTGCAGAGGCGGTTGATTACAGAGACACTGCAGGGTCTGCAATCAATGCAGTGAGATGATCATTTTCCCGACAAACGGCCTTAAAAACATCGGTCGCTCTGAAGGACCGATAAGCAAAAAGGCTACTGATGCCAGTGCCAATCAAATCATTTCTTAACGATTCTTGAAAAGAACCTGTTCCCGATACCCAACTCTAATCAGTTTTTTTTGTAAGTCAATGAAAGTGACTTACTAAACAAAAGCTAACTCTATGAAAAGTAAGATAGTGGAACCAACGAATCCCTTTTGTTTGTTGACACGACACTCGGAGCAGGTACACTGAAAATGAGCTTTTCAATGAATGTTTTGCAGCATAGATTAAACCAGTAGCTATGTTCCTGGTTACTGGTTTAAACAACCATGTTATATTAAATATTTGGGCACATTTGTTGCTAACCCTCAGCCATTTAATTTATGTTTTTTCTTCATTTATAGTTGTATTTTTGGTCTCAAATTTTATCATGATTGACATTAAAAAGTCGTACATCTTAATCTGGATTGACCATAAATGGTCAATAATAAGATGAATGCATTTGTGGTTGCAATGTCAAGGAAGTGCAGCAACACTGTCCTGTATTAGCGTGCAGTTTTCCAATGGATGGTGTTTTGTGATCTGACAAACCGCCTATTTGTCAGATCACAAAACACACGTCAGACCTGTAGCCTGTCAATAACAAAACTCTACTTTTAAGATTAGGCTTAAAACTTTCCTTTTTGCTAAAGCTTATAGTTAGGGCTGGATCAGGTGACCCTAAACCATCCCTTAGTTATGCTGCTATAGACGTAGACTGCTGGGGGGTTCCCATGATGCACTGTTTCTTTCTCTTTTTGCTCTGTATGCACCACTCTGCATTTAATCATTAGTGATCGATCTCTGCTCCCCTCCACAGCATGTCTTTTTCCTGGTTCTCTCCCTCAGCCCCAACCAGTCCCAGCAGAAGACTGCCCCTCCCTGAGCCTGGTTCTGCTGGAGGTTTCTTCCTGTTAAAAGGGAGTTTTTCCTTCCCACTGTAGCCAAGTGCTTGCTCACAGGGGGTCGTTTTGACCGTTGGGGTTTTACATAATTATTGTATGGCCTTGCCTTACAATATAAAGCGCCTTGGGGCAACTGTTTGTTGTGATTTGGCGCTATATAAAAAAATTGATTGATTGATTGAACAATGCCGGACTCCATCACAGGTGAAAGTTAATGGAAATGAAGGACTGTCTCGCACAAAGTGGGACATCTGGTCACCCTATCTAACAACATGCTGCTGAATGGAGAAAAGTCTGTGTAGTTGAGGATCTCTTTCGACCAAAACCCGCCCCAACCTGCCCCTCTGTTTCTCAGGGGTCAGGAAGTCCCAGTGGTGACCACTGCAAAATACCTTGGTTTTCACCTGGACTCTGACCTTAGTGGAGACACCCACATCAAAGTATGCAGCAATGTGGCAATGCAGTTCCATACCCTTTTATGGGCATTGATGGGCAGTTACGTATGCTAATCATATGTTAATTAGGCTCACCAGGTACACGCTTTGTTTATGGGGAAATAGGATTCATCAAATCAGGACCACAGCTGCGAACAATTCTGTGGTTTAAGAACACGTTGATGAATCTGACAGTTTTCTTAAGAACCTTCTTAGGAACAGCTTAAGAAAGAATGTAAAAAGATTCTTAAGAAGATATTGGTGAATGAGGCCCACTGTGTTTATTCACTTTTACTTCTCCATTTCATCTTCAGAACATGTCCAGGGTTCAGGAACATGTAGTGAAGTTGTGGTGGTGCATGTGGCCCATAGCTAGCCCGTGGACTACTTTCATTCAGACAAGTCCATATAATCCCATGGAAATGATTATGGAACCAAAGCAGACACTTCCTCATTTTCTCTATCTCTCTCTCTCTCCATATATGTGTGCAGGTTTTGCAGTTAATCGTACAGTAACTTGAAGTTGTCAGTTTGTTGGAGTACCTTGGCGTCCAGCAGACCAGACTGTTGTTATTGCTGTCAGTGATTTGTCACCTTGTCTCTTCTGGTCTTCTATCATTCAGTTTCACTGGTGTGAAGGTTCCACTCTCCGGTCTTGAGACTCTACAGGTTCCTGCTGCTGAGGATGGGGCCAAAAATGGGAATGGCCAGCAGATATACAGGGTCTCGGCATCTCCCTGTGGAGCTTCAGAGCTGCACTTGCTAACAAGAAGCCAGAAGTCTTCAGATGCCCTGATTGTGGGTCCTGCTTTCTCAGGCCTCATCAAGGTGTGCGAGAGCTACGGAGACACTGATGCTCATCAGGTGCCACAGGTCATACGTGCTGCGTCAGTGCCCGCCCTACCGCCAGGGCTCAAACAGCGCTTTCACCCGTTTGGCATTAAGACCCCCACACTGAGCTGTGGGGCAACATCCGGAACCTCATCTGCAGCACTGCCCCCTGTGGCAGTCAAAGGATCTGCCATAGTACCAGGGCAGCAGGAGGAAATGAGGAAGAAGAAAAAGAAAGAAAAGCAAATAAAGGCTGAGGAAGAAGAGGGTGCAGTGAGAGTCAAAGAGGAACCTGGAGTGGAAGCTGAGAGTCAGGGTGGAGTGATTGTGGAGATCCAGGAGGGTGGAGCTTCAGAGGAGGGGATGAAAAAGAAGAAGAAAAAGAAGAAGAGAAGGAAGGAGGAGGAGGCTGAACAGCTAGGTCTGCAAGTGAAGGAGGAAATGGTACCAGTCAAATGTGAACCAATGGACACCTTGTATGGTGATGTAATAAAAGGTTCAGGCAAGACGAAAAAGAAGAAAAGCAGAAGCTGTGATGATGAGTAACTTCTGGGTGTTTGACTGTTAACCCTCTGAACCAGGCGGGCAGGAAACTCGTCCACATGGAACCTTCTCGTCAGGTGGCTTCGCTGAAATTTAGTGCAAATCCGGATAAAAGCATGAAATTTGGCACGAGGCTTCTCTGAGATGAACAAAGTGAATTTAGAAGGGGAGCCATCCTGGAGCTGACCTCTAATGAGCTACGGGGGTCAGTAAAGAATTACACAGGGGTCAAAATTTAAAAACGCTCCAATCATGTTGAAAAATATACCACATTATTTGTCTGATCATAACAAGTCCAAAAAGGTATAGTATGGACTATCTATGACTGAATTTTATTGGGTAAAACAGCAAAAATGGTGATAAAGATCAGTTTCAGTTTGTACAGGGGTCAAAAGTTAAAATTGCTCCAATTTTGGTAAAAACTGATGCAACTTATTGCTTGAAATAAAAGGATTAAAATGGAATAGTTTTGACTGTGTTGAATGCTTGGTCTCCAAAATAAAGGTCAAACAAGGTCGACGTCCATTGGCTTCTATGACATATGTTACCCTGTAACATAACTAAGCATGACAGATGGTGCAAACTATTCCTTTTTCAAATACTATCAACTCAACCAATAATTTGCATAATTTTTTACCAAAATTCGAGAACCTTTAACGTTTGATCCCTGTACAACTGAAACTGACCTTTGTCACCAGTTTTGCTGATTTTACCCCATAACTCCTGAACATTCAGTCATAGATAGTCCACACTATACCTTTTTGGAATTGTTACGATCAGACAAATGATGTGGTGTATTTTTCAATGTAATTGGAGCATTTTAAATTGACCCCTGTGTAATTCTTTATTGACCCCTGTAGCTCATTAGAGGTCAGCTCCAGGGTGGCTCCCCTTCTAAATTAACTTAGTACATCTCAGAGAAGCTTCATGCCAAATTTCATGCTTTTATCCACTTTTGCACTATCCTTCCAAATTTGGTTGCTAAGCTACCTGACTATCAGCCTGAACTCCAGATCTGCAAGAACCACATCCAGATGAAGTCCATCCCAACTGCTTGGTCACCACCATCCCCATCATGATGAGGTGAATTGAGTGAGTTTTATCACAGGTGTGATAAGGAGCATTCACAGTCAGTGTGCAGTCAGTTTAACCGGCTCGTTCACACCACTTGAAGCAGCTTCACGTGTGAAGAGAAATGCTGTAGGCAGGAAAACTACGGTGGCTGAGAAGTGCAAAAACACTTTTACAAATGGCGGAACACTTATACAAGAACTCCTGAAATAACTGTGCCAAGAAACACGAGTTTTCCTTTATAAAGGTTAATTCTGTAGTAGCAGAATTATAAAGATGGCAAAATCTGGCCGTATTTGGTAAGTTTTGATTGTAATAACATTACCACAGAGTTGCCCAAATGCCCAGTCTGGGGGGTGTTATCCGGTGTTACATTATACACTCTTGTTGGAGCCATAACTTCACACGACTGGAATGAAGTCGTCATGCTGAGGTTTCACCTTGTGCAACCAGAAGAAAGTGCCTCATTTACAGATCATCTGGGCTTCATCAGGGAGTCAAAGGTTAAAGGTAAAACCCAAACACCACCAGCACCAACTGTGTTTTCAACATGGTTTGTTCCTGCTTTTGTTATTAAGACTATGGATATCTGTACTGTAACTAGACAAGGCCAGTTTTGAAACTGTTTTGGAAAAAAAGACGTGAGTATCTGCTAGTAAACTACATTTCATTTGGGGAGACTCCTGAGATTTTTTTCCCTCATTTGTTTTGAATGTGACAACAAAAATTCTGGACTGACTGCTGCTGTTCTGATGCAAATATCCAGAATTAAAACCACTCTGACATTTTTGAAAAACTGGCACAAAATGTTATAATGGAGTCCCACAGTATGAGATCAGACGAGACCACATGGACAGATTCAGGGTACAGCTGATAAATGACACCGTTTTCCTCCAGTCTGGTGCAACAGTAGCTGTAAGTGAACAGATTTGTACAACATGAACACAGTGTTCACATTAACAGTACAGGGACAATGACAAATACTACAACCCCAATTCCAATGAAGTTGGGATGTTGTGTAAAATGTAAATAAAAACAGAATATAATGATTTGCAAATCCTCTTCAACCTATATTCAATTTAATAAACCACAAAGACAAGATATTTAATGTTCAAACTGATAAACTTTGTTTTTGTGCAAATATTTGCTCATTTTGAAATGGATGCCTGTAACACATTTCAAAAAAGCTGGGACAGTGGTATGTTTACCACTGTGTTACATCACCTTTCCTTCTAACAACACTCAATAAGCGTTTGGGAACTGAGGACACTAATTGTTGAAGCTTTGTAGGTGGAATTCATTCAATCAATCAATCAATTTTTTTATATAGCGCCAAATCACAACAAACAGTTGCCCCAAGGCGCTTTATATTGTAAGGCAAGGCCATACAATAATTATGTAAAACCCCAACGGTCAAAACGACCCCCTGTGAGCAAGCACTTGGCTACAGTGGGAAGGAAAAACTCCCTTTTAACAGGAAGAAACCTCCAGCAGAACCAGGCTCAGGGAGGGGCAGTCTTCTGCTGGGACTGGTTGGGGCTGAGGGAGAGAACCAGGAAAAAGACATGCTGTGGAGGGGAGCAGAGATCGATCACTAATGATTAAATGCAGAGTGGTGCATACAGAGCAAAAAGAGAAAGAAACAGTGCATCATGGGAACCCCCCAGCAGTCTACGTCTATAGCAGCATAACTAAGGGATGGTTCAGGGTCACCTGATCCAGCCCTAACTATAAGCTTTAGCAAAAAGGAAAGTTTTAAGCCTAATCTTAAAAGTAGAGAGGGTGTCTGTCTCCCTGATCTGAATTGGGAGCTGGTTCCACAGGAGAGGAGCCTGAAAGCTGAAGGCTCTGCCTCCCATTCTACTCTTACAAACCCTAGGAACTACAAGTAAGCCTGCAGTCTGAGAGCGAAGCGCTCTATTGGGGTGATATGGTACTACGAGGTCCCTAAGATAAGATGGGACCTGATTATTCAAAACCTTATAAGAAGAAGAATTTTAAATTCTATTCTAGAATTAACAGGAAGCCAATGAAGAGAGGCCAATATGGGTGAGATATGCTCTCTCCTTCTAGTCCCCGTCAGTACTCTAGCTGCAGCATTTTGAATTAACTGAAGGCTTTTTAGGGAACTTTTAGGACAACCTGATGATAATGAATTACAATAGTCCAGCCTAGAGGAAATAAATGCATGAATTAGTTTTTCAGCATCACTCTGAGACAAGACCTTTCTGATTTGTTGTGAATCTTTGTTGTGATTTGGCGCTATATAAAAAAAATTGATTGATTGATTGATTGATTTTAGAGATATTGCGTAAATGCAAAAAAGCAGTCCTACATATTTGTTTAATATGCGCTTTGAATGACATATCCTGATCAAAAATGACTCCAAGATTTCTCACAGTATTACTTTCGCATTCTTGCTTGATGTACGACTTCAGTTGTTCAACGGTTCGGGGTCTCCTTGTCGTATTTTGTGCTTCATAATGCACCACACATTTTCAATGGGTGACAGGTCTGGACTGCAGGCAGGCCAGTCTAGTACCTGCACTCTTTTACTACGAAGCCACGCTGTTGTAACACATGCAGAATGTGGCTTGGCATTGTCTTGCTGAAATAAACAGGGACGTCCCTGAACAAGATGTTGCTTGGATGGCAGCATGTGTTGCTCCAAAACCTGGATGTACCTTTCAGCATTGATGGTATGGGGGTGTGTTAGTGCCCATGGGCACTAACACACCCCCATACCATCACAGATGCTGGTTTTTAAACTTTGCGCTGGTAACAATCTGGATGGTCTTTTTCCTCTTTTGTCCGGAGGACACAACGTCCATGATTTCCAAGAACAATTTGAAATGTGGACTCATCAGACCACAGCACACTTTTCCACTTTGCGTCTGTCCATTTCAAATGAGTTCTGGCCCAGAGAAGGCGGTGGTGTTTCTGGATGTTGTTGATGTATGGCTTTCACTTTGCATGGTAGAGTTTTAACTTGCACTTGTAGATGTAGCGACAAACTGTGTTAACTGACAATGGTTTTCTGAAGTGTTCCTGAGCCCACGCGGTAAGATCCTTTACACACTGATGTCAGTTTTTAATGCAGTGCTGCCTGAGGGATCGAAGGTCACGGGCATTCAATGTTGGTTTTCGGCCTTGCCGCTTACGTCTCGTAAGTTCTCCAGATTCTCTGAATCTTCTGATTATATTTTGGACTGTAGATGATGGAATCCCTAAATTCCTTGCAATTGAACGTTGAGAAACATTGTTCTTAAACTGTTGGACTATTTTTTTCACGTAGTTGTTCAGAAAGTGGTGATCCTCACCCCATCTTTGTTTGTGAACAGCTCAGCCTTTTGGGGATGCTCCTTTTATACCCAATCATGACATTCACCTGTTTCCAATTAGGTGTTCTTCGAGCATTCATCAGCTTTCCCAGTCTTGTTGCCCGTCCCAACTTTTTTGAAAGGTGTTGCGGGCATCAATTTAAAAATATTTAAAAATATTTGCACAAAAACAAAGTTTATCAGTTTGATCATTAAATATCTTGTCTTTGTGGTGTATTCAGTTGAATATAGGTTGAAGAGGATTTGCAAATCATTGTATTCTGTTTTTATTTACATTCTACACAACGTCCCAACTTCATTGGAATTGGGGTTGTACACAACCCCTTCAGCTTTCATTGCATCATTATGAGAAAAAAGACTTTAATCATATAAATATATAAAACAGTAGAGATTTACATAAATGTTTCCACTTTGAGATGAAATAATATTTATATGGACTTTTTATTTAATGTCTTGAAATGTAAAGTAATTTTCCTGGTATGTTTAATTTGTGCTTTTGCTGCCACATTAGCATTTAAATTTGTCTCCAAAAGTTATAGTGCGTCCACAGAAAGCTCCTGTGATTTGCATGAATGTTGAATTATCTGCATTTCCAGAGCAGAAATAAATTTTATGCAGTTGTGAAACAAGCTGTTCTGACAGGCAGATGGCGCTATAGTCCACCGTTTTTACTGTTGCGTGTCTTCTAGCCTTTGGTTGTATTGACACACAGTGGACACTGGATTTTTACACATTTTGGTTGCTTTATGCCATTTTTGGGGGGGGGATTCAAGCTTATCTTTTTTTTTTTTTTTTTCTATTCCTATTTCTGAAATGATCACCTTTAAAAAAAAAAAAAAAAAAATCCAACACTATAAATTCAGGAAAAAAAAAATATAAAAAATACAAAAGTTGCACTTTTACCTGTTTCTGCAGTCAGAAAGACTGAAGTCCTTCAGAGTTGTGTGTCTTTTGGTAGCTTCCTTCACTCATCTCCTTGCACACTCAGATTTGAGGAGTATTTCTCTCTACTGACAGACTTACCACACACAATCATAATTTGTAACCAGATAATTTTAGAAATGTTAAAATAGAGGAGCCCAATTTTATAATTTTTTTTTAATGGCATAAAGAAATAAAAATAGGCACATTGTTGTGGACAGTGTGTTCCGATGTCATAGACCTGCATTGATCATCTTGTAGAGCTGGCTGGTGCCAGGTGAACCAGAGCCCTTTTAACACCAATGAAAAATAACGTGAAATAATTTTAAAGAAGCCAAAATCCATCACTTAAATCATTTTGGCTTATCGGCATCACGCTGCTTCCTGCAGCTCTGAAGCACAATTTGTAACTTGTGTTGATTTTTACAAAAAAAAAATGTGTATTTGTAAATATATTGTGTTTTCATTTGTTAAAAAAAGCATTCACAAAACTGAAAATTCTGTTTGTGAAGTGTGATTCAGCATTTGTGGATCACACGCATTCACCACTTTGCTCAGTTACGCAATATTGAGACATTCTCAGCACAAAACTGCTTTTAGAGTTTGATAGTAGAGAAGCTTGAATCTTCGACTGGACTGGGTTGCTTGACGTGAGGACGTTTCGCTTCAAATCACAGAAGCTTCCTCAGCTAAAATTCTTGCTCTGGTAGTCTGACTTCTGTCTTTACTCTTGTAGAGAAGAATAAACCAGAAGCCAACAAAAGCTGTAGTTTTTAACCAGACCCCACCTACCGAGAGGCTGACTGCTATAGGCTAGTGACTAAACAATAGCTCTAATTAGCACCTATTGTGCTCTAGTTAGCACTCTCATAATGACAGGATGGAAGCCTCCCCTGATGGCTCCCTTGACAACTCTCTCCTGACGTGAATGACTCGTTACCATGAACAAAAGACTGAAACTGCTTTGACCTGAGTACCACATTGTAAACAGGGGACAAAGCGTGTCTGAGACCCGCTCCGCGGTTAAGGCTGGGTTTCAACTGTTTTACAAAGAATGCTTCCTTGACACCTCTCTCAAACCATTTCTTCTCTCTGGCTAAGATTTTAACTTCCTTGTCCTCAAACGTGTGGTTAGTGTCTTTCCGGTGGAGATGAACTGCAGACTGAGGTCCACTGGTGACCTCTCTGCAGTGCTGGTATAGCCTCTTGTGTAAAAGTTGCTTCGTCTCACCTATGTAGTGTTCATTACAGTTTTCCTGACATCTGATATGATACACTACATTGCTCTGTTTGTAACTAGGGATCCTGTCCTTAGAGTGAACTAATTTCTGTCTCAAGGTGTTTGTTGGGAAAGTGTAGTGACACGGACCCACAACAGTGGTCAATAGATGAGCCAAAATATAACAATTTAATGTTGTGAATGTGCACAACGAACATACAGACAATCTCAGAATATCATAACAGTCAATACACAAAGGTGACGTGTGGGCAGGTTCGAGGATAGAAGACGTCTGTCCTAAGAAGAGCCGGAACCACACGATTTCCGCCGCCCCAGAACCTGGTGAATACTGGAGCCGCCAAGTCCCGAATTCCCAGGTGATCACCGTCCCCGACTGTCGGATCTGGTACTGCTGGCGAAGAACAAAGACAGTCAAGTGTGGGTGTGTGTACACCCAGTAACAACAACGGTGGGAATGCCACCTCCACCTCTCACTCAATAACTTGCAGAGTACTGTGGATTCCTCAGGGGAAAAGAGTGCCTTCAGCGCTCTCACAGCTTCCACCGACAGAGGAACTGGTACTCCTGCAAACACTCACAATATACAAATATTACAATTACAAAACGGCTGAGGATATTACCTCCAATGAAGTATGATATCTCGGCAACGAGGTGGAGATGACGTCTGGTCTTTATGGAGTGAGATGATGTTGAGTAGATGGGTGACAGCTGTCAAGAGGTAATGAGCGACAGCTGTCACCCCCGGCTGTGTCCATGGCGGCAGCGCCCTTTCGTGCCTGAAGCCCGCACTTCAGGCAGGGCGCCCTCTGGTGGTGGGCCAGCAGTACCTCCTCTTCTGGCGGCCCACACAACAGTGTTGACTGGTTTAAAGTAAACTGGGATTTTGTGCCGTCTGAAGATCCTCTGTAGTTTTTCCCCTACTCCTGCTAAATAAGGGAGAGACACTCTTCTTCTTGTCTCTGTCTCCTGTCTGTCTGGTCTCTTTGTTTTCTGGGACTTCTGCACTTTGTCCAGGGACCAATGTGGGTACCCACATACTGTGAGGGCTTTCCGTACAAGTTGTTGCTCTTTAGCCCTTCCCTCTGCAGGTGTGGGCAGATATTGGTCAATGTGACCAAATCTGCTCTTTGGCTCAAACCACCCCCTTGAACACAAGCTCGGGGTGATCAGGACTCTTCAACACAGAGCCCTACAGGTGCCCACGGAGACAAGAAGAAGAGTGTCTCTCCCTTATTTACCAGGAGTAGGGGAAAAAACTACAGAGGATCTTCAGACAGGACAAAATCCCAGTTTACTTTAAACCAGTCAACACCTTGAGACAGAAATTAGTTCACCCTAAGGACCGGATCCCTAGTTACAAACAGAGCAATGTAGTGTATCATATCAGATGTCAGGAAAACTGTAATGAACACTACATAGGTGAGACGAAGCAACTTTTATACGAGATGCTATACCAGCACCGCAGAGAGGTCACCAGTGGACCTCAGTCTGCAGTTCATCTCCACCTGAAAGACACTAACCACACGTTTGAGGACAAGAAAGTTAAAATCTTAGCCAGAGAGAAGAAATGGTTTGAGAGAGGTGTCAAGGAAGCATTCTTTGTAAAACAGTTGAAACCCAGCATTAACCGCGGAGCGGGTCTCAGACACGCTTTGTCCCCTGTTTACAATGTGGTACTCAGGTCAAAGCAGTTTCAGTCTTTTGTTCATGGTAATGAGTCATTCACATCATCAGGAGAGAGTCGTCAAGGGAGCCATCAGGGGAGGCTTCCGTCCTGTAATTAGGAGAGTGCTAACTAGAGCACAATAGGTGCTAATTAGAGCTATTGTTTAGTCACCAGCCTATAGCAGTCTGCCTCTCAGTAGGAGGGGTCTGGTTAGGTTTAAAACTCCAGCTTTTGTTGGCTTCTGTTTTATTCTTCTCTACAAGAGTTAGACAGAAGTCAGACTACCAGAGCAAGAATTTTAGCTGAGGAAGCTTCTGTGATTTGAAGCGAAACGTCCTCACGTCAAGCAACCCAGTCCAGTCGAAGATTCAAACTTCTCTACTATGGGAACCACCTGCACAACTGAGAGCCTACACAGAAACTTTGTGTTTGACAAATATATCAGCCGCTATTCACACTTCCATCCAGTAGATGGCAGTGTTGCTGGCTATAGTGTGCACTCTACTGCACTTAAGCTCTGGCGGTGAAATCATGGTTGAATGACAGCACCAGTACCAGTGTTCCTTGCCATGTATGAATCTGCTGATATTGACTGGAATCCATGTGACCCTCAACTTTAACAAGATTTCCAGTACCTGCACTGGTCACGCAGCCACACAGCATGATGGAACCACCTCCAAATTTTACTGTAGGTAGCAAGCGTTTTTCTTGGAATGCTGTGTTCTTTTTTCAGCCATGCATACCGCCCCTTGTAATGTCCAAATAACTCTAATTTCATCAGTCCACAGCACCTTATTCCAAAATGAAGCTGGCTTGTCCAAATGTGCTTCAGCATACCTCAAGCGACTGTGGCGTGTACACAGAAAAGGCTTCCTCTTCATTACAGCATCTCTTTGTGCAAAGTGCACTGTATAGTTGAAAATGGTCACCTTAAATACCCTTTCTCATGAATGGATTCACCTGTGTAAGGAGGTCAAGGGTCAGTGAGCTTACCAAACCAATTTTGTGTTCCAATAATTAGTGCTAAATGTATTCAAATCAATAAAATAACAAGGGTGCCCAAATTTATGCACCTGCCCAATTTTGTTTAAAGAATTATTGCACACTTTCTGTAAATACTAGAAACTTCATTTCACTTCTCAAATGTCCGTGTGTTTGTCTGCTATATGATATATTTAACTGAAATTTCTGATCCAGACAACCAATGATTTATAAAGGAAAATCATGAAAATTATCAGGGGTGCCCAAACTTTTGCATACAACTGTATTTGTAAATCACCCTCTGTGCATTAGCAAGTATTAATGAGACAAATTTAACTCTATACCCCTGGTATGCAAAGTGAAGATCGTGATTGATGAAACAAAATGTAACAACAACAAAAAACCTACAAAAACAGCACATCTTGAAGATGGAGAGCTTGATTCACTGTAAAGTTCAGGGGTCACAGTGTGCTTTTGCATTGTTCTGTTTGGTGATGGGGAATGAGAATAAATTCTGGGGGAAATGCTGGTGCAGACTTTGTGTGTCCTCTGTAATTTCTTAATTCGCTTTGGGATCCAAACAGATGTGATTGTGACAGATGTCTCAGAGTGAACTCCAGACTGCACCAGAGTGTGGTATGATTTCTAATGAGCTCAGCCACCTCGGGAGTGTCACACCGTCAGGAGTTAACCTCTGCACAGGCCGCTTCCTGGATGTGTGTGTGTGTGTGTGTGTGTGTGTGTGTGCCAGTTTTGCCCGTCCACGTTGTTTCTCTTGACATGGCTTTAATGAGCTCTTTCTTGGGAGCTGCAGATGTTGGATGGTGAGTTTGGTCCTGAGTCCCATCACAGACCAGATGTCTGTGACTCCTTACAGGCATGAAAGCAGCGACTGACCGTCTCCTTTACATGTGCACGGACTGGTGCACATGTGAGTACTGACAGCATCTCTCGTTTTATTGATGAAAGCAGATCATGCAGACAATCATTTTTCATTCTTATTGTCAGTTATTGGCATGCCTGCATTTTACAGTAGTGTTCAGAATAATAGTAGTGCTATGTGACTAAAAAGATTAATCCAGGTTTTGAGTATATTTCTTATTGTTACATGGGAAACAAGGTACCAGTAGATTCAGTAGATTCTCACAAACCCAACAAGACCAAGCATTCATGATATGCACACTCTTAAGGCTATGAAATTGGGCTATTAGTAAAATAAAAAAAATAAAAAAAAAAAAGTAGAAAAGGGGGTGTTCACAATAACAGTAGTGTGGTTTCGTCAATTTTGTGGAACAAACAGGTGTGAATCAGGTGTCCCCTATTTAAGGATGAAGCCAGCACCTGTTGAACATGCTTTTCTCTTTGAAAGCCTGAGGAAAATGGGACGTTCAAGACATTGTTCAGAAGAACAGCAGAGTTTGATTAAAAAATTGATTGGAGAGGGGAAAACTTATACGCAGGTGCAAAAAATTATAGGCTGTTCATCTACAATGATCTCCAATGCTTTAAAATGGACAAAAAAAAAAAAAGATGCGTGGAAGAAAACAGAAAACAACCATCAAAATGGATAGAAGAATAACCAGAATGGCAAAGGCTCACCCATTGATCAGCTCCAGGATGATCAAAGACAGTCTGGAGTTACCTGTAAGTGCTGTGACAGAAGACACCTGTGTGAAGGTAATTTATTTGCAAGAATCCCCGCAAAGTCCCTCTGTTAAATAAAAGACGTGCAGAAGAGGTTACAATTTGCCAAAGAACACATCAACTGGCCTAAAGAGAAATGGAGGAATATTTTGTGGACTCATGAGAGTAAAATTGTTCTTTTTGGGTCCAAGGGCTGCAGACAGTTTGTGAAATGACCCCCAAATTCTGAATTCAAGCCACAGTTCACAGTGAAGACAGTGAAGCATGGTGGTGCAAGCATCATGATATGGGCATGTTTCTCCTACTATGGTGTTGGGCCTATATATCGCATACCAGGTATCATGGATCAGTTTGAATATGTCAAAATACTTGAAGAGGTCATGTTGCCTTATGCTGAAGAGGACATGCCCTTGAAATGGGTGTTTCAACAAGACAATGACCCCAAGCACACTAGTAACCAAGCAAAATCTTGGTTCCAAACCAACAAAATTAATGCCTCACAGATGTGAAGAAATCATGAAAAACTGGTTATACAACTAAATACTAGTTTAGTGATTCACAGGATTGCTAAAAAAGCAGGTTGAACATAATAGTTTTGAGTTTGTAGCGTCAACAGCAGATGCTACTATTATTGTGAACACCCCCTTTTCTACTTTTTTTTTTTTTACTAATAGCCCAATTTCATAGCCTTAAGAGTGTGCATATCATGAATGTTTGGTCTTGTTGGATTTGTGAGAATCTACTGAATCTACTGGTACCTTGTTTCCCATGTGACAATAAGAAATATACTCAAAACCTGGATTAATCTTTTTAGTTACATAGCACTATTCTGAACACTACTGTAAGTGGAGAATTTAAAATATGTTCAGACATAAATAGAAATGAGTCCGTTTTCTATAATCAAAATATTTAAAACAAAAGGTCTAAAATAATTAAAAAATACTTAAAATCGATGTGTGACTATTAAGCCGCACAGATGAATTTACAACCTCAAATCAGACAACATGGAAAGTAAAAGTGAGGGTTTTTTTCACAGCAGATCCAACATTATGGAGTTAAATTTGCCTCATTTTGTGAAAATACACAGAGGGTGATTTACAAATATCCCTTGATTTGTACACGTTTTGTGATCCACAAACACAGATTAGACAAATTTAACTCCATACAACATGAATCAACATGTTGATATGGCACAAGTTTTCCACCTGATGCTCTTCCTGACTCAACTCTGCATTTCGTTGGGCAGCAGTTAGCGATGCTTCAGTGACAAAATGAACAGTAGGTTAGCAGCTAACCTACTGTTCATTTTGTCACTGAAGCAGCAAATCTGGCATATTTGTAGATTCATATATTAGGAAGAAATCTGGATATTGGGCCATTGCAGATTTGTCTGAAACACCACAGTGGCCATTCTAAAAAATGGTTGCCGATTTTTGTGTCACCCACCACCCCCACACCATGATCCAACACTGTCAGGTGTGGCTGAGGTAGCCGGAGTGCAATCGCTGTCCAGCGCAGTGCACATCTGGACAGCTGTAATGTCCAGCTGGAACAGCTGACCGCTGTGTACTTGCAGCTGAACTGAAGAACACATATCATGCCATGAACATGCTCTCATGACATGCTGATAATTCTGTACAGACAAGATCACGAGGACCGGCCAGCAAAGTTTTAACACGCACGGCACGGAGTGAACTCTGTTGTCAGCTGACCGACCAGGCTAATGAACCGTCCACCACGTAAACTGTAGTCCACATGACAGACAGGAAAAGTGGAAAATGAATAAAACACGTATACGATAAGGGGAAAGGCGTGAATGCAGTGATGTGTGATTGCTTTGCTCATAGCGCTGTGGACACACGGGGCATGTCAGCTGATTGCTGGCGAGCGATTTACTGTTAGCTGGAACTGAGAGCGAGTCAGTGCACACGGTGTGTTAAATTAAAAACACAGAAAAGAGAGAAGCAGGACAAATAAATACAAGAACAATAACTACATACATAATTACAAAATAAATAATCTATAAATAAAAACAAAGGAACAGAGAGTGAGACTTTTTTTCTGTGAGCTGATCCACAGAGGTTGGCGTGTCACTGAAAGCAGCAGCTGTTGAGACCTGTGTCCTCACAAGTCACAGCTGGAGAACACATATCGTGCCATGTTCCACTGTGAGGCGCATGGATTGACATGCTGTCTTTACATGGAAATACATAAAAACACATATCACCTTTACAACGCGGGCAGGAGCGCGCACATCACCAGGCAAGCTGCCCCATGTGAAAAGATCCATCTGATCATGTGAGCATTCAGCTGGGGATCCAAATGCCATGACCACCACGTGAGTTGGGGTCCAGATGACGCCGTGTCCTTTGGCGTGCCGCTTGCTGGACAGCGGGACATGTGGCGCCGGCTCATGTGGACATGATATGCACACGGCTTCATTCATGTCAGTCCATTACCTTGTTTACGTCTGACCATGGATCATGTACAGAGGAACAGGTGGATGATACTTGTCCGCTCTTTATAACAGGAATTACATATGAGAAAATGTGGGGTGGGGGGTGTTTTTTAAAATTTTTTACAATGTGAACAGATTCATGACCACTAACATGACTGTTACATTTAAACAATACATTCATTGTTCCTTTAATCTTCTGAATCTGTGCTCTCGCATTATTTTGTGCTTACGTTTTCATTGATTTATGTACATATGTCCAGCTTCTAATTGCTCCACTGCCAAGACCAAAGAGCTGTCGAAGGACACTAGGAAGAAAATTGTAGCTGTGCACCAGGCTGGGAAGGGTGAATCTACAATAGTCAAGCAGGTTGGTGTGAATAAATCAACTGTGGGAGCAATTGTAAGAAAATGGAGGACATACAAGACCATAGATAATCTCCCTCGATCTGGGGCTCCACGCAAGATGTCATCATGTGGGGTCAAAATGATCATGAGAACGGTGAACAAAAATCCCAGAACTACACGGAGGGACCTGATGAATGACCTGCAGAGAGCTGGGACCAAAGTAAAAAAGGCTACACACTACACAGAGAGGGACCCAAATCCTGCAGTGCCAGACGTGTCCCCCTGCTTAAACTAGTACATGTCCAGGCCCATCTGAAGTTTGCCAGAGAGCATATGGATGATCCAGAAGAGGATTGGGAGAATGTGGTCAGCTGAAACCAAAATAGAACATTTTGGTAAAAACTCAACTCGTCGTGTTTGGAGGAAGAAGAATGCTGAGTTGCATTCCAATAACACCATATCTACTGTGAAGCATGGGGGTGAAAATATCATGCTTTGGGGCTGTTTTTCTACAAAGGGGACAGGATGACTGATCCGTGTTAAGGGAAGAATGAACGTGGCCATGTATCGTGAGATTTTAAGCCAAAACCTCCTATCAGTGAGAGCTTTGAAGATGCAACATGGCTGGGTCTTCCAGCATGACAATGATCCCAAACATACCACTCGGGCAACGAAGGAGTGGCTCTGTAAAAAGCATTTCAAGTTCCTGGACTGGCGTCTCCAGACTTCAATCCCATAGAAAATTTGTGGAGGGAGTTGAAACTCTGTGTTGCCCAGCGACAGCCCCAAAACATCACTGCTCTAGAGGAGATCTGCATGGAGGAATGGGCCAAAATACCAGCTAGGCCGTTCTATAAATAGTTTTCAAATAAACAATAAATATAGCAACTTCTGATCAATCCATATCCTTAGTGTTTGAGCCTTGAAGGTCCACAAGGACAATGGCTGGGCAGCATTCAAATCCACATAGGTTGCCTCAGTCAGTACAGCCAAATTTTAAGTCGGGTCGATGGGGAGGAATGTAACGTAGGGCACCATTAGTGTCGCCCTCCCCCTGAGTATTTTCCTATAAAAAAGGAAGTAGTAGATATGCCACAGAGATGCCAGTTTCCTGTGGGGTGGCCAGAGTGTTCGCTGGGCTCACATGTGGGAAAAGTTTGCTTGGAGAATTCGATAAATATGATTTTAACTTCTTGTGTGCTTTTACAGTGTGATCCAGGTTTTAAATACATCAGCTAATACAACAGGGTCTTTTACTGTTGAGGAAGACTGTATGAATTGTGTGTATGTATGACTGGGTGCGGGAGAACGACGACTCAGGTATGCCGTGTTCTAATATTTTAATGTATAATTAAAGTTGTAGTTTTACTGATTGTAATGTTGTCTTTTTTGCTTTATTATTTCAGTTTTAATTTGTACCGCTGCCTGCTGTCTTTCTGTGTTCTTTAATTTTGGTGTGTTGGTCCGAGTTAGTCCGTTCAGGGTAGGACATCTGTTTCATCATGAGGTAGCGTTTGTATGGACGGACTAACTCAGTTTTTTAATTTATATTTTATTTTTTTTGTTAGTTTGTTTTGTCACTTCCCTTTTCATCTACTACACTATTCAGATTCTGACCATTTTTGATGTCATGGACTGGGCTGTTTGGCTGGCTGTGTTTTCTGTGTTTCCCACCAGGTGGCGCGTGAGCGGAGCTGAGCATCTGGAGACCTCACTTGCAGCTCGTTTTCTCCTGAGCATCTGGAGACCTCACTTGCAGCTCGTTTTCTCCTGATCAGGAACCACACCTGCAGCTCGTTTCCACCTGATCAGGAGCTGCTGCATTTAAAGCCTGATTATGCAGTTGTTCATTGCCAGAGACTTGACATCTTGACATTTTTGAGATCTGATGATGTTACATGGATGCTGAAGCTGACTCATGGTTGACAATTATGTCTCTGGTGAAGAGGAGAAATTGCTGAGGAATCCTTGAGGTCTGCCGTCAGACAGCACACTTCCTGAGGTAATTCAGGTTCTCTAACTCTCATTATTAGAGCCTGCAAATTTGGCGTTCCCTCGCGCCTCCCTGTTTGAGCTGCTATGAAATTTGTTTGATTAGCTTCTACCCGCAGCTTGCAGTTGGAACTTTCTGTTCTGCACCTGCCGGTGAGATGCCTGATCCTCAATTTAGCCTGGAAGTTTTTGCTGTGTAAATCTGTTGGCGTTATAGACTGTTTGGACTCACCTCAGTCTCTCCTCCTCCTCAGAGACTCAGCTCCGTCGCGGTCACCTGGTGCCGGCTCTTCTCCTGGTCCAATTGACGCTGTGACTTCCTGCTGTTCAACTGCCTGGAGTGTCCTCCACTCCACAGACCGTTTGACGTTATAATTTGTTTTGTTCACTGTGTGTAATTAAATATCTGTTATTCACTCCCTCCTTCTCTGCTTCTGTTGCGTTTGGGTCCGGTCAAACTCTGGGTTGGGCTTCAAACCCGCATCCAATCCTTAACAGAAGTCTCTGGCCATAAAATGGACCCAGCGGAAGCAGTGTCTGTCTGGTTTCAGGGAAAGATGCAACGGGTGTTGGAATCAAGCTGGGATCAATTGCAAACACTCTCTGCCCAGGTTGAACGTGCCAGCGCTCGCATGTCGGAGCTCGCAGCTCGGGTCGTGCCACTCCCTGCCGTTCCAGCTGCAGCCCCGCCTCCTCCAGTGCAGGTAGATTCCACATCCGTAGTTCCAGCTCCTGAACCTTTAATTAGTCACTTAGCGCCATATGCTGGTAGCATAGAAACCTGCTCGTCATTTTTTGATGCAGTGTATATTGGTTTTCTCCCGTGCTCCACAGGGATTCCCCCATCCGGCACTCTGGCTCCCCCTGCTGGCGAGCCTAAGCAGCTCAGCAGGGCCAAATTATCGTCAACGTTGCAAAAAAAAAAAAAAAAATTCCTTTTCTGAACTTGACGATGTAGACCAATTAATTATCACTTGGTTTTTCATTGGTCTGTTATCTGTTTTTTTTTTGTTGTTGTTTTTTTTAGTATGGGGTGTTTTGGTGTTAGGGGCTAAATTTGTTGTTTTTGTTTGGTTTCGTGGCACGTTTGGCGGGCTCTGTGAGTGGACACAGGCTGGCGGGAGCACAGCTCTTTGGACTCAGGTAAACTCATGTTTATTTACTGTGGGGCTTTTTTTTTTTTTTTCCTCTTTGGTCTTTCCTCCCCAGGGTTTGATTGTAAATGTCCTCTGGGGGGTAATGGGCCGTTTTTTCATTTATTGTTTTTCCCCCAGGGTTTGATTGTAAATGTCCTCTGGAGGGTAATGGGCCGTTTTTATTCACTCCCTTCTTCTCTGCTTCTGTTGCGTTTGGGTCCGTTCAAACTCTGGGTCGGGCTTCAAACCCGCATCCAATCCATAACATTCGATCTTATTTGCCTGCAGTGTTTTTGGGTTAAAGTGAATCTTAATGCATGTTACTGCAGGTTTACCGGGTCTTGCAGTGTCTTGCTGTGAATCCACGTTTTAAATGGATGGTTTTGGATTGGTCAAGATGAAGATGAAGTGTAGCTTACTGTGGGCTTTTCTGTCTATATGAAGAATAAATATTGTTAAACTTTATTCTGTTTCTGGTCCATTCTATGAACTACCTGTGGTAACACACATCAATTTCAGACTTAAAATAATGTACCAATTTAAGCCCCACCCATTTCCGGTTAAACCACACCCACTTCTGGCTTAGGCCCCACCAACTCCACGTACAGATACGGATACAGATAATTTAGATGGTTGAACAGATACAGATAAAGATAGTGGTGTACTTGTGCATCCCTAAAACAAAGCCTGCGGATCAGAGGTTTTTGTTTTGCCCCATGTCTGGCGGTACCCACCTTCCGTGAAACGGAGAACTGTCAGGACCTCTAGGATGCTGCGCTCAGCAATCATCCATCCTAGTGATGTGACACACACCCATCAAAGCTGGTTCTTGATGACGACACTCTATGCTCTGGAGCTTGGCTTTATACAGTACGCTGATGTTGGTATAGTAGTCTTCCCACCAGATATGGAGGCAGCACTGCTAGAATCACTCAAGTGTGTTCTGGTGATAGCAGTAGGTGGTTCAGATCTCAGATGTGTACAGCAGGGTTGGCATGATAATAACTTTGTAGACAAGGATTTCTGTCTCATATTGAAGGTCTCTGGTGTTGAAAACAGGTGCTAAGCCATTCAAATTTAATAAGATAAGACTTTATTGATCTCACAATGGAGAAATTCACGTTACGTCAGCTCTTAATAAACACACAAGATGAGTGAGAGTAGAAGAAAATGTGCATCAAACAGCGTGTGCAAAGATGAGCAATAATAATAATAATACTTGTAACAAGATAAGAAAATAAGGTAGAAAAAAAAAGTATATCGTATATACGAGGGCTGTCAATAAAGTATAGGTCCTTTTTATTTTTTTCAAAAACTATATGGATTTCATTCATATGTTTTTACGTCAGACATGCTTGAACCCTCATGCGCATGCGTGAGTTTTTCCACGCCTGTCGGTGACGTCATTCGCCTGTGAGCACTCCTTGTGGGAGGAGTCGTCCAGCCCCTCGTCGGAATTCCTTTGTCTGAGAAGTTGCTGAGAGACTGGCGCTTTGTTTGATCAAAATTTTTTCTAAACCTGTGAGACACATCGAAGTGGACACGGTTCGAAAAATTAAGCTGGTTTTCAGTGAAAATTTTAACGGCTGATGAGAGATTTTGAGGTGATACTGTCGCTTTAAGGACTTCCCACGGAGCGAGACATCGCGCAGTGCTCTCAGGCGGCGTCATCAGCCTGTTTCAAGCTGAAAACCTCCACATTTCAGGCTCTATTGATCCAGGACGTCGTGAGAGAACAGAGAAGTTTCAGAAGAAGTCGGTTTCAGCATTTTATCCGGATATTCCACTGTTAAAGGAGATTTTTTTTTAATGAAAGACATGCGGACGGGTCCGCGCGTCGGGACGCAGCCGACGCGGTGCGGCAGCACAGGAAAAACACCTCCGTGTTGATAACCATTTGTAAAATCCAGGCGGCTTTTGATGGCTTTCAGTGGAGTGAGTATATGAGAAATTGTTTAACAGCTGGACATGTTCCAACTTGTCCTTAAGGCTTCCAACAGAGGTGTTTTTCCTGTGGCGGAGCGTCGCAGCGGCTGCGAGCCAACGCTGCAATCCGTCCGCACGTCTTTCATTAAAAAAAAATCTCCTTTAACAGTGGAATATCCAGATAAAATGCTGAGTTGCGCATGCGTGAGTTTTTTCACTCGTCGGTGACGTCATTTCCCTGTTGGCAGGCCTTGAGTGAGATGTGGTCCCGCCCTCTCGGCTGAATTCCTTTGTTTCACACGCTGCTCGAGACGGCGCGCGTTGCTTTATCAAAATTTTTTCTGGACCTGTGAGGAATATCCGAGTGGACACTATTCGAGAAATTAAGATGGTTTTCTGTGAAAAGTTTAACGGCTGATGAGAGATTATGGGGTGTTTCTGTCGGTGTAAGGACTTCCCACGGAGCGGGACGTCCTGCAGCGCTTCCAGGCGCTGTCGTCTGCCTGTTTCGAGCTGAAAACATCCTAATTTAAGGCTTAATTCACCCAGGACATCGTGAGAGAACAGAGAAGATTCAGAAGAGGCCGGCATGAGGAATTTATGCGGACATTCCACTGTTTAAGGACATTTTTTTTAATGAAAGACGTACGCGCAAATTCGCCGAGTCGTTTCCGTGACGACTCGGCAAATCTGTGTGCGCCGCGACAGGAAAAACACCTCCGTGTTGATAACCATTTGTAAAATTCAGGCGGCTTTTGATGACTTTCAACAAGTGAGTAACTGAGAAATTGTTTAACAGCTTGGGCATGTTCCAACTTGCCCGTTAAGATTTCCAACGGAGGTGTTTTTCCTGCCGCGACCCCCCGCGGTCGGGTCCAGCCCGACATGCGACTCTGCCCGCACGTTCTTTCATTACAAAATGACCGTTAACAATGGAATGTCCGAATAAACTCCTCATGCCGACTTCTTCTGAAAGTTCTCTGTTCTCTGACGACTTACTGCGTCAACAGAGCCTGAAATATGGAAGTTTTCAACTTGAAACGGCGAGATGCTGCCGCCTCGAAGCGCAGATCGCCGTCAGGCGCCGTGGACCGTCCTTAAAGCGACACTACCAGACCAAAATCTCTCATCAGCCGTTAAAATTTTTACCGAAAACCAGCTGAATTTATTGAATGGTGTCCACTCAGTTGTGCCTTACAGTTTTGAAAAAATTTTTATCAAACAAAGCAACAGTCTCTGAGCCATTCCTAAACAATGAAAAAAATCGACGAGCGGGTGGACGACTCCTCACTCAAAGACTGCCCACAGGCGAATGACGTAACCGACAGGCGTGAAAAAACTCTCGCATGCCCACGAGGGTTCAAGCATGTCTGATGTAATCACACGTGATTCAAATCCATTTGGTTTTTGAAAAAAATAATAAGGTCGGATACTTTTCTAATAGACCTCGTATATATAAAAACATGATCGGAATTAAAAATAGGAACATCTTATTTACAATATGTGAAGTGGAGTTTAGATGTGATAAGGTGACACTAGTGCTGGTATTTGTAAACAAGTTGTTATTGCACATGATTTGTGGACATATTATTGCATGTGCTTATTTCACAGTGTTATTGTCCAGTCTGACAGCAGCAGGGAGGAACGACCTGCGGTATTGTTCCTTCTTGCACTGAGGGTGTCTCAGTCTGTCACTGAAGGAGCTACTCAGCTCCACTACAGTCCAGTGCAGAGGGTGAGAGGAGTTGTCCATGATGGCTGTGAACTTGGCTAACACCCTCCTCTCAGCCACCTCCTCCAAAGAGTCCAGAGGATAGTGCAGGAAAGAGTTGGACTTCCTGACCAGCTTGTTCAGTCTCTTTCTTTCCCGCTCTGTGCTGCCTGGGGCCCAACAGACGACAGCATAGAGGAGAGCTGAGGCTACAACAGAGTCATAGAAGTTCTTAAGCAGAGGAATGCTCACTCCAAAGGATCTCAGTCTCCTCAGGAGGCAGAGTCGACTCTGGCCTTTCTTGTACAGGCTGTCGGTGTTGTGAGTCCAGTCCAGTTTGTTGTTGAGGTGAAGACCCAGATATTTAAAACTGTCCACAGTCTCTATGTCCTCCCCCTGGATGTTTACCGGTGAGTGAGGTGGTGGTTTCCTCCTGAAGTCGATCATCATCTCCTTCGTCTTACTAGTGTTGAGACACAAGTGGTTGCGCTCACACCAGTCACAAAGTCTGTGATGACCGACCGGTACTCCAGCTCGTTCCCCTCAGACACACGACCCACAATGGCGGCTGGAGATGGCAGCTGTCCGTGTTGTAGGTGAAGTCCGAGGTGTAAAGGGTGAAGAGGAAAGATGAGAGGACAGTGCCCTGGGTCGCCCTGATGCTGCACCTTACCACCTCAGACTGACAGCCGCGCAGCTGCACGTACTGCGGATGGTCAGTGAGGTAGTCAATGGTCCAGGCTGCGAGATGTTCATCCACTCCTGCGTCCTCCAGCTTCCCCCACAGCAGTGCAGGTCTGATGGTGTTGAAAGTACTTGAAAAATCAAAGAACATTACTCTCACAGCGCTCCCGCGGTCTCCAGGTGGGTGCGCCTGCTGCAGCAGGTAGATGACAGCATTGAGCCTGTAGGTGAACTGCAGCAGGTCCAGGATGTCGCTCACCACGGTGCAGAGGTGGGACACGACGAGCCGCTCCATGGCCTTCATGAGGTTGGAGGTCAGGGCAACTGGTCTGTAGTGGACCAGTTTCTTGGTGTGCAGTGTTTTGGGAAAAGGGACCACACAGGAGGTCTTCCACAGGGTCGGGACCACCCCCAGACTGAGGCTCTTGTTAAAGATGTGGCTGAGGACCTCACAGAGCTCATCTGCACAGGTCCTCAGCAGCCTCAGGTGTATCCCATCAGGTCCTGTCGCTTTCCTCTGCTTCAGCCGCAGGAGCTGGCCTCTCACCTCAGTCGGAGTCACAGTGAGGGGGGAGGGAGAGGGGGCTGTGGTGTGATCTGAGGTGAGCTGGTGCTGAATACAGTCTGGGGAGAGGAGGGACCAAGTCCGGGGTGCAGTGGAGGTGGCCAGGGGGAAGAAAGTGGGGGGTCCGAGGGACTGGAGGGCTTGCTGCTGGAGACGTGTGGGGAGCCAAGAGCAGGCGGGGGGGCAGGTGTGGAGGAGCCAAAACGGTTAAAGTAACTGTTTAGCTCCTCTGCAAACTGAGAATCTCCATCTGCAGTCCTGCTGGCACCCTGGCCAAATCCGGAGGCAGTCTTGAGGCCTCTCCACACGTCCCTGATGTTATTCTGGGCCAGCTGCTCCTCCATCTTCTTTCCGTACTCCTCCTTGGCTGCCCGGATCCTTCACTGGAGTTCCTGTTGGACTCTACGCTGCTCCTCTCTGTCTCCCGAGTTGAAAGCCCTCTTCTTCTGGTTCATCAGGACCTTCAGCTTAGAGGTCACCCAGAGGTGATTGTTGGGAAAGCACCATACCCTCCGGGTAGGCACAGTGCTCTCCACCCAGAAGTTCACGTATTCAGTGACACACTGGGTCAGGCCATTGATGCCTTCTCCATGAGAGTTTTGAAATATGCTCCAGTCTGTGGTTCTGAAACAGTCCCTCAGCCTCTCAGTGGCCTCTTCAGTCCAGAGTTTCACCGACCCTTTCTGCACTGGCTCCCTCTCACCCTGGGTGTGTATTGGGGGAGCAGGTAGACAAGGTTGTGATCTGAGCGTCTGAGGGGGGCAGAGGTGTAAGCCTCCTCCACATTAGCATAAAAAGGTCCAGTATTCTGTTGTAGCTTGTTTTACACGTGATGTACTGGGTGAACGTAGGGAGGGTGCCAGAGAGGGAAGCGTAGTTAAAGTCCCCGGTGATGAAGAGCAGCGGGGGTGTTGTGTCTGCAGCCGTGTCACTATACTGTGAATCTGCTCACAGGCAGCGGTGGTGTCTAGGGGTGCAGGAAAAAAATCAATTCGAGCTTGAATCGTGTTTATAACAATGAACGATTCAGAATCGATTTTCATTTTCAAAAATCGATTTTTTTTTTTTTTTTTTTTTTTGCCGGTGCGGGTGTGCCTTCTCACCCACCGTAGTGCTTGGCAAAACAAGGAAGCAGCATGGGCTATGTACAGGCATGCTAGCATGTAGATCAGCTTATTTTCCTGCAGAAGAACCTACAGATTTGATTACTGCCAATTTAGTTGTGTCAAGCATTTTTGTAATTTGCTGTTATGAAATAACAGCAGGTGCTATTGCCCAACAGGGTGCCGGTGGAAATTGGGCTACTGCTGGGCAAAGACGACGAAGAAAAGGAGGAAAATGTTGCCACGAACAGCGGGAGAAGAAGAAAACTAGAAGGGTGGAAATGAGTGGGGACTTTGAATGTTGGTAGTATGACTGGTAAAGGGAGAGAGCTGGCTGATATGATGGAGAGGAGAAAGGTAGACATATTGTGTGTGTGCAAGAGACCAAGTGGAAGGGAAGTAAGAGCAGGAGCATCGGCGGTGGGTACAAGTTGTTGTACCATGGTGAGGACAGGAAGAGAAATGGTGTTGGAGTCATTTTAAAGGAAGAGTATGTTAAAAGTGTGTTGGAGGTTAAGCGAGTGTCTGACAGGGTGATGAGTGTGAAGTTGGAAATTGAAGGGGTGATGATGAATATCATCAGTACATATGTGAGATGGATAAAGAAGATTTCTGGAGTGTGTTAGATGAGGTGGTGGAAAGTGTGCCCAAGCATGAAAGAGTGGTGATAGGAGCAGACTTCAATGGGCATGTTGGTGAAGGGAACAGAGGTGATGAGGAAGTAATGGGTAGATATGGTATCAAGGATAGGAATGGGGAAGGACAGATGGTAGTTGATTTTGCAAAAAGGATGGAAATGGCTGTGGTGAATACCTACTTTAAGAAAAGGGAGGAGCACAGGGTAACATAAGAGTGGAGGAAGGTGCACACAGGTGGATTACATTCTTTATAGGAGATGCAAGCTAAAAGAAATCACAGACTGTACGGTGGTGGCAGGAGAGAGTGTCACTAGACAGCATAGGATGGTTGTTTGTAGGATGACTTGAGAGGTAAAGAAGAAGAAGAGAGTGAGAGCTCAACAAAGGATCAGATGGTGGAAGCTGAAGGAGGAAGACTTGTGTGAAATTTAGCGAGCAGGTGAGAGAAGCACTGGTTGGAAGGGAAGCAGTTTTGGACAACTGGAAAAGTACTACAGATGTGGTGAGGGAGACAGCTAGGGCAGTACTGGGTATGACATCTGGACAGTGGAAGGAAGACAAGGAGACTTGGTGGTGGAATGAAGAGGTCCAGGAAAGCATAAGGAGAAAGAGGTTGGCGAAAAAGTTTTGGGATAGTCGGAGAGACGAAGAAAGTAGACAGGAGTACAAGGAGATGCGGCGTAAGGCGAGACGAGAAGTGGCAAAAGCAAAGGAAAAGGCATATTGCGAGCTGTACAAGAAGTTGAATAGCAAGGAAGGAGAAAAGGACTTGTACCGATTGGCCAGACAAAGGGACAGAGCTGGAAAGGATGTGCAGCAGGTTAGGGTGGTAAAAGATGCACATGGTAATGTGCTGACAAGTGAGGAGTGTGTGCTGAGAAGGTGGAGGGAATATTTTGAAGAGTTGATAAAGAAAAAAAATGAGAAAATGAGCAAGAGAAAAGGCTGGATGATGTGGTGAGAGTAAATCAGGAAGTAAAAGAGATTAGCAAGGAAGAAGTGAGGGCTGCTATGAAGAGGATGAAGAGTGGAAAGACAGTTGGTCCAGATGACATTCCAATGGAGGCATGGAAATGTCTAGGAGAGATGGCAGTAGAGTTTCTAACCAGATTGTTTAATAAAATCTTGGAAAGTGAGAGTATGCCTGAGGAGTGGAGTTGAAGTGTGCTGGTTCCTATTTTCAAGAACAAGGGTGATGTGCAGAGCTGCAGTAACTACAGAGGCATAAAGCTGATCAGCCACAGCATGAAGTTATGGGAAAGAGTAGTAGAAGCTAGGCTTAGAAAACAGGTGAAGATCTGTGAGCAGCAATATGGTTTCATGCTGAGAAAGAGCACTACAGATGCAATGTTTGCTCTGAGAATACTGCTGGAAAAGTACAGAGAAGGACAGAAAGAGTTACATTGTGTGTTTGTGGACTTAGAAAAAGCTTATGATAGGGTGCCAAGAGAAGAGTTGTGGCATTGTATGAGGAAGTCTGGAGTGGCAGAGAAGTATGTTAGGGTAGTGCAGGACATGTACAAGAATAGTGTGACAGCGGTGAGATGCGCAGTCGGAATGACAGACTCATTCAAGGTGGAGGTGGGATTACACCAAGGATCAGCTCTGAGTCCTTTCTTCTTTGCAGTGGTGATGGACAGGTTGACAGATGAGATCAGACAGGAGTCCCCATGGACTATGATGTTTGCAGATGACATTGTGATCTGTAGTGAGAGTAGAGAGCAAGTTGAGTCTAGTCTGGAGAAGTGGAGATATGCTTTGGAGAGAAGGGGAATGAAAGTCAGTAGAAGCAAGACTGAGTACATGTGTGTGAATGGGAGGGAGCCCAGTGGAACAGTGCAGTTACAAGGAGTAGAAGTGGTGAAAGTAGATGAGTTTAAATATTTGGGGTCAACTGTTCAAAGTAATGGAGAGTGTGGTAGAGAGGTGAAGAAGAGAGTGCAGGCAGGGTGGAGTGGGTGGAGAAAGGTGGCAGGAGTGATTTGTGACCGAAGAATATCAGCAAGAGTGAAGGGGAAAGTCTACAAAACAGTAGTGAGACCAGCTATGTTGTATGATTTAGAGACAGTGGCACTTACAAAAAGACAGGAGGCAGAGCTGGAGATGTTGAGATTCTCTTTGGGAGTGACAAGAATGGACAAGATTAGGAATGAACATATCAGAGGGACAGCTCAGGTGGGACGGTTTGGAGACAAAGTCAGAGAGGCGAGATTGAGATGGTTTGGACATGTGCAGAGGAGGGACCCAGAGTATATAGGGAGAAGGATGCTGAGGATGGAGCCACCAGGCAGGAGGAGAAGAGGGAGACCAAAGAGGAGGTTAATGGATGTGCTGAGAGAGGACATGCAGGTGGTTGGTGTGACAGAGGAAGATACAGAGGACAGGGTGAGATGGAAACGATTGATCTGCTGTGGCGACCCCTAACGGGAACAGCCGAAAGACGAAGAAGAAGCTGTTAAGAAATAAAAGAGAACAGTATTTATTTAATTTCATTTTGGATGCTCTCAGAAATCTAAAGGCAATGCCTATTTCTTTATAGAGGCTGCTATAAACCTTTTGTTTTGTAGTTTTTACACAAAGAGGGGTTACAGTATTTTTTGTTTTATTTCATCTGTGAAGTGGAAGTTCTGGCAGCAAACCTAAGCCTACCCATTTTATTAGGTTAGGTTAGGTTAAACTTTATTGTCCCCACAGGGGAAATTTGTCTTGGGCTCACAGTGTTTAACACATAAACAACATTCACAACATTTAACATCCGAACACACAGACAACATTACAACAGTCAGCTGGTCTGCACAATTTCAACAAAAGGAATGCATTTGCAAATAAAGTGACTTCACTTTATTTAACAAAACCACTGACATGGGAACAAAAGAGAGTTTAAACCTATTACTCTGGCGCTTGATCGCGCGATAGCGCCTCCCAGAAGTGCAGTGGATGGGAGGGTTCTCTGGTTATGGCTTTGGCTTGTGCCAGGACAGAGGTTTCAAAAATTGTCTGGAGAGAAGGAAACTCCTTCTGTCCTATGATTTTCATTGCATTTTTTACAAGCTGTCCTATTTTGGTTTTACCCTGCACTGTGAGTGAGCCAAACCAGGCCACTATTCCATACCTAATGAGGCTCTCCAGCACCGCATTATAAAAATAAACCATGATTCGGGTGCTCACACTAAACAATCTCAGTCTTCTGAGGAAGTGGAGTCTTTGGTAAAATTTCTTACATAAGAAATCCACATGCACATTCCACCTCAGAAGATTATCCACATAGACGCCCAGATATTTCACTGACTCCACCTGTTCTATCTCCCTGTCTCCAATGATTACTGGATCATAGGACAGGAGTCTTTTTGGATCAAATACCATTTCCTTGGTTTTAACCCCATTTAGAGTCAAGTGGTGCTCCTCACACCAAGACAAAGGAGTCAATTTCATTAAAATAAACTGACGGACTTTCACCAAATGAAAGTAAGCTCACAATAATTGTGTCGGAGAATTTCAAGATTTTATTACTTGGATTTATGCTCCTACAGCCATTGGTGTATAGGGTGAAAAGAATGGGAGAGCTTACAGCCCCTTGAGGTACTCCTGTACTGCAGGATTGTGCTTTAGACAAGGAGTTGTTTACTCTAACTTGTTGTGACCTATTAGTTAAAAAAGAGTAAAACCACCTAACAAGGGAGGAGCTAACATTAAGATCTCTCAGTTTTTGGACTAACAGATGAGGGCGAACTGTGTCAAAGGCCGACGAGAAATCAGCAAATAACACACGTGCGTAACAATCAGCATTCTCTAAGTGCTTATAAATCATGTGTGACATACACACAATGGCATCTGTAGTTCCAAGTCCCTACTTATATGCAAAGTCAAGAGACTTGGACACTTCCAACTTGAGTCTATTGACCATTACCTTCTCAAAGCATTTCATAACAATGCTGGTTAAAGCCACGGGCCTATAATCTTTATTAGTGGCCGGGGCTGAAATTTTTGGTATGGGTATAATGGTCGACCGCTTCCAGCATAGAGGAACAGAACAACTCAAAGCTGACATTTGGAAAATAGGGCACCATGCCTCCGAACGTTCCTGTGCACAGTTTTTCAGTAAAAAGGCTGACAGGCCGTCCGGTCCTGCAGCTTTGGTAGAAGACACTTTACTAAAAATGGCTTGGATACATTGCTGATCAATATCAGAGCTACTCATTTTGGATGCATGCCCCAAGTCAGCTACTGGTTCACACTCAACATCATTCTCCCTGTTAAATCTCAAGACAAAATCATTTAAGTTGTTGGCAAAATCTTTATCATTCCTTGTAATTAATTGCTGTTTGTTTATGTTCATGCCCGTCATCCTTTTCATAGAGTCCCAGAGTTTTTTGTTATCCAAGGACTTAAGCCCATGTTCTAAGCGGTCCCGTTCCCTTTTCCGTGCATTGGCCAGCACAACATTAAGTTACTTCTGGGCCTGGGCTGCTGCAGCTCTGTCATTGTCTCTAAAAGCCATTCGCTTTTTGTTGATACTGGCTTTCACCTCCTTGGTGATGTGACTCTTATTGTTTGGGAAAACCACAATGTCTTTTTTTGGCACTACAATATCCACACAAAAATGTATGTAATCCGTAATAGTCTCTGTGGCTTCATTCAACTTCAGGC
This sequence comes from Thalassophryne amazonica, assembly GCF_902500255.1. NCBI lineage: Eukaryota > Metazoa > Chordata > Actinopteri > Batrachoidiformes > Batrachoididae > Thalassophryne > Thalassophryne amazonica. The sequence goes on from NC_047106.1 coordinate 138,956,599, forward strand.
TGTGGAAGATGCTCCAGTCCGTACAGGAGAAACACCCTCTCATAGTTTCCACACTGTCCTCTGACCACTGTAACACAGTCTTATGTAGTGGCTTAGAGGACTTGAGCACAGTTTTATATGTGGACATCAAGTGGACAGAGGCATGATCTGAATTTGCCAGGGGTGGGAGTGCTTTAGCTCTAAATGCACTCTTGATGTTGCCAAAACATTTATCCAGGATGTTCTCCTTTTGTGTTTTACATTTAATATACTGGTGGAAGCCAGGGAGCGCTCGCTCAAGGCGACAATGGTTTAAGTCCCCCAGTATAAAGACAGCAGCCCCTGGAGTGCGTTGAAGCTGACTGTGCACACTTTCTGCCAAGCGACTGGCAGCTTTATTTGCGTTACCGTTCGGTGGAACATACGCTGCAATAATTATGACATTTCCAATTTCGCGGGGTAAATAGAATGGTCGCATTGACACGCACAGTAACTCCAAGTCTGAGTCACACATTTGCACTCTAGTTGAGTACTGTTTGCACCACGTCTCCTTAACATAGATGCAAATCCCACCGCCTCTGCTCTTCCCTGATGACAGGGTTCTATCTGCACGCACACACGAGAACCCCTCAATATAAATTAAACTGTCCGGTATATCTTCCCGAAGCCATGACTAAGTTAAAACCATAACGCAGGACTCCCTGTACACGTGACTATAGCGACAGTTGAGGCGAAGTTCATCCATTTTACTGGGCAGAGATCGAACATTACTCAGAATCATGGATGGGAGCGGTGGTTTATTACCCGTTTTCCGAAGCCGTTGCCGGACACCTCCACGTTTGCCCCGCTTCCTCAGTGTTCTCGTACCGATGATCAGGTACTCCCTCCTCACCTCCTCCGGTAACCCGCTCGGGAGCACGTCGCCACTGGATTGTAGCGACAACAAAAACTCCCTCGAGTAAGCAAAATTAAGTCCATTGCGTGCTGTTGATAAGGATCCACCTTGAAGGTTGTTGCAAAGTGATTCACTTACTGCCCAAAACAGCAGCAGCAGCATGATAGGGACATGCCACATAGTGCCAGGTGTACTATTATTAGCCTAGCCGCTAAACAAGCCCAAGAGTTCCTGGATCTTCACCAATCTGTGATCTTCACCGATCCGTTCAAAGTTGGTTGTGCAGAATATACTGACCGTTGTCCGTATCACCTTTTGCCACATCCACACAGAGCAGTGCAAAGTATTTAAGAGTTAAAAGACACAAACATGGGAGCCCGAGTCGCCACAGTGCAGCGCCCCGGAAGTGTAAAGTTTGAGTACTTTATTAATGTAACAGCACTTTTATTTTTGGAAGCACTTTCATATATTTGTAATTTTTGTGATTTGTTAAGGAAAAAAGTGTAATTTTATTTCTGGAAGTGGCATGTTCTCAGAAATAGGCAGCTAGCCTAAGCTGAGTTCTTGTACGAAGCAATTTGTAGTTTTTACAGAAAGGGCAGTATTTTTGTATAATTTAAGTTTTGAGTAGTGGCAAGTTCTGGCAGCTAGCCTAAGCCTACCAATTTTATTTATTTTACTACAGTTTTATTACTTTAATGTAGTGTTCTGATAACTGTGAGAAGTTCAAGTAGCTTGAGTGTCAGCCTCAAAGATATTGTGTTGTGTTGGTACAAGTTTAAAAAATGCGTGCAAGCATAAATAAATCAGACATGTCTTGGATTTACCTTTGTGTGTTTACATTATTGCAATAGGTTGATAAAACCTTTACAATTATAAAATCTTTATAAATGTACTCTGCTTTCATGCCAGACTGGAGTAGATCCTGGGATCCTGAGAATCGTTTTGAATCGAGAATCGTTTTTGAATAGGAAAATAATCGTTTTTGAATCGAATCATTTGGATTTGAAAGAATCAGAAAAAAATCGAATCGTGACCCCAAGAATCGATTCTGAATCGAATCGTGGGATTCCCAAAGATTCACAGCCCTAGTGGTGTCTGCAGAGGAAGGAATATACGCGCAGAGCACAATCACACTCCCAAACTCCCGTGGGAGATAGTATGGCCTCATGCTCATCGCGAGTAGGTCCACGTTTGAGGAGCAGATCTGATCCTTCACATGAACATGAGCTGCGTTACACCATCTCTCACTCACATAAATGGCGAGCCCCCCATCCTCTTTTCTTCCCACTCTCCGCCAAAGTCCTGTCCGCACGGATAAGTGTGAAGCCGTCCATGTTAATAACAGAGTCCGGTACATGTCCATCCAACCACGTTTCCATGAAGCACATGAGAATGCAGCCCCTGTACAGCCTCTGGAAATGGATTAGCGCTGTTAGCGCCTTGGTCTTGTTGTGGCGAGACCTTACATTCCCCATGACCACAGATGGAATATAAGTCCTTCTCGGCTTCGTCCGGCCACCCCTGCAGCCTCTCCATCGCCTTTGTATGTCTGCAGGTATGTCCAGGTGCTCAGCATAGTGGAGACTTGGCCCACTGTACACAGAGTCTCTTTGTCCAAGCAGCTGATCTTTGGGCGTCCGGAGCCGGAGACAAAGGGATTTCCCCGCGCTGCCTCAAAAAGTGCAGAAAGAAGCAGAAAAATAAGCACAAGAGTTACAAAAGTGGGTTTCCCATGTGCACACTTGCACTGGGTACCACCCACTACAAATACAAACAATAAAGCACTATTAAAAAGTATTAAAAAATAGCGAAAGTAGGAAAAGAGGGAGCAGAGCTGAAGTAACAGGCTGCTGCATTGACAGCAACATCTTCAATAAATAAATAAATAAATACAAATACAGGCAAGGTACAGTGGTTGGTGTTGCTCTCTGTTGGGTATTTTCTCCTCCAAACATTTTTGTTAAAACCTTTAACAAGACAAACAGAGTCAAGAAACACCAGTGAGACAGAAAATCAAATATTACGCGCGGAGTGCGGCCAGGCTGTACACCAAGGCTACACTAAAGTCTGGCCTGCTTTTCCGCTCTTTTTATTAAGAGACGCCCTCATCACATAAACAAGAAACTTGTCCTAAGGGTGGGGGTAATGACGCAAGACAAGTTTCTTCCCATAACATAAACGCATACGTCAAGTGCAGCTGTAAGGAAGAACACTTCAGGTCAGCACATCTCGTTCGTCTGTTGCAGGTATCAGCTGTTCTGCATCTGCCTGAAGTGTCCTGTCTTCCACACTCCTTCACACTAAACACCACATCACAATAGTCAAAACGTTCTCTTGCTCCCAGTCGTTAGAGGCTGCGAAAACAAAGTTATGTTATAACAATAAGTACATCCAGTCCTTCATTCCCAGCTCAGATTGACCCCAGAGTGCTAAAACAAAATTGAATTCTCAGGATTGCATTAAGACAGGTGCAAAACAGCACATCTCCGTTCTCATGAGAAAGAAGACAAAGCTAAAACAAGGTTGAATAACACGTACGTTCTCAGGGTGAAGTGCAAAACAGCACAACACCGTTCTCATGAGAAAGAAGACAAATGTACAAACGTTTAACAGTGATAACATATATACAAAATCTTTAACACTCTCAATGCTTTTCCTGCAATTGGCAGACAGTGAAGTTTATGTCTGTTGTCTCTCTTGATGGTCGGAAGCCACTCTGGGTTTCAAAAAGGATGCTTTCTGCTAGTGCTCTCAGATGGTTGTTGTCAATTCCTGCAGTTTCCACAGTAGGACATGTCTCCTTTCCTCTAGTAGATGGTGACAATCACTGAGTCTTTCAGGTCTGCGGGTATTTCTTCTCAAGTCGAGATTTTGATGAACTGGTGCAGCTGGTATTGGAGAATGATACGACCTTCTTTGAAGACTTCAACAGGAATGTTGTCCTCCTCGATTGCCTTGTTATTTTTCATGCCTTTAAGGGTGACAAGCTTTTTCTAGAGTTGTGGTTTGGCTGAGTTCCTCAACCATGGATTTTCTTGGTAAGTGGGTGAGTATTTCATTCTTCTCAACAATTGGTTTGGTGTTCAAGAGGTCTGCAAAGTGTTCTGTCAAGCTCTGATGTCATATATGGTCTTCAGCAGGTTTAGGTCATTCTTGCTTCAAAGTGGTGCTTATCCTTGAGTCTAGGAGCCATAGAGGGCTTGGATTTCATCAGACCTGCTGATCCACCACTGATTTTTTTCACTTCATGAGTTTTATTTTGTACAGTCACTTTGCTTTGCTGGAGTCAGGACTTTTTGTCTTTTGAGGCTGGAAGTTGAGGAAAGCTTTTTGCCTTTGGTCAATGAGTCATTGTTCATTTTCATCAAACCAGTCCTGGTGCTTCCTCTGACAGTGTTTCTTGGCAGGCTGCTGTTATGGCTTTCTTGAGCTTCTCTTAATTTTTTTTGTAGCTGAGACAGACTACTTTGTTGGGAGTTCTTTCATCAGGTACTGTTGAAACTCTGCTGTTGTTTCTGGGTCTTCAAGCTTGGCAATGATGAACCTTCTGACAGATTTGTAGTGTCCAGGCCTCCTCTTTGGGTGCATATTCAGCTGGAACCTGGACCAGATCAGATGATCTGTCTAAGAGTTTTCTGCAGTAGTCATTGCCTTGCTGGACAAAACAGCTTTCTGGTCGAGTTTTTGAAAGATGATGTAGCTGAGCAGGTCCCAAAGATTCAAATGAGGGTGTTGCCAGGAGATTTAGAACTTTTCCTTTTGCCTGAAGATAGTGTTGGTGAAGACAAGATTGGGTTTGATGCACTTCATAAGAAGCAGGGTGCTGTTAACATTGCACTTGCCCACTCAGTTTCTCAATTTCTTCAAGATGACATCTTTTCCAGGTACGCCCATTCGTTTTTCAACAAGACAAAACACATTCATCACACATTACTGGTCCTCTGGTGGGACCAGGAAGCAGAGTTGTAGTCTTACAGGAAGCAGAGTTGTAGTCTTACACACCTCTCTGCAGCTTCTCTCCCCCTGCCATCCCCTCATTACCCCATCCCCGTAGAGACGGTGCCTGCTCCCAGACTACCAATAACCAGCAAAAATCTATTTAAGCATAAAAATTCAAAAAGAAAAAATAATATAGCACCTTCAACTGCACCACAGACTAAAACAGTTAAATGTGGTCTATTAAACATTAGGTCTCTCTCTTCTAAGTCCCTGTTGGTAAATGATATAATAATTGATCAACATATTGATTTATTCTGCCTAACAGAAACCTGGTTACAGCAGGATGAATATGTTAGTTTAAATGAGTCAACACCCCCGAGTCACACTAACTGTCAGAATGCTCGTAGCACGGGCCGAGGTGGAGGATTAGCAGCAATCTTCCATTCCAGCTTATTAATTAATCAAAAACCCAGACAGAGCTTTAATTCATTTGAAAGCTTGTCTCTTAGTCTTGTCCATCCAAATTGGAAGTCCCAAAAACCAGTTTTATTTGTTATTATCTATCATCCACCTGGTCGTTACTGTGAGTTTCTCTGTGAATTTTCAGACCTTTTGTCTGACTTAGTGCTTAGCTCAGATAAGATAATTATAGTGGGCGATTTTAACATCCACACAGATGCTGAGAATGACAGCCTCAACACTGCATTTAATCTATTATTAGACTCTATTGGCTTTGCTCAAAAAGTAAATGAGTCCACCCACCACTTTAATCATATCTTAGATCTTGTTCTGACTTATGGTATGGAAATAGAAGACAACAGTATTCCCTGAAAACTCCCTTCTGTCTGATCATTTCTTAATAACATTTACATTTACTCTGATGGACTACCCAGCAGTAGGGAATAAGTTTCATTACACTAGAAGTCTTTCAGAAAGTGCTGTAACTAGGTTTAAGGATATGATTCCTTCTTTATGTTCTCTAATGCCATATACCAACACAGTGCAGAGTAGCTACCTAAACTCTGTAAGGGAGATAGAGTATCTCGTCAATAGTTTTACATCCTCATTGAAGACAACTTTGGATGCTGTAGCTCCTCTGAAAAAGAGAGCTTTAAATCAGAAGTGTCTGACTCCGTGGTATAACTCGCAAACTCGTAGCTTAAAGCAGATAACCCGTAAGTTGGAGAGGAAATGGCGTCTCACTAATTTAGAAGATCTTCACTTAGCCTGGAAAAAGAGTCTGTTGCTCTATAAAAAAGCCCTCCGTAAAGCTAGGACATCTTTCTACTCATCACTAATTGAAGAAAATAAGAACAACCCCAGGTTTCTTTTCAGCACTGTAGCCAGGCTGACAAAGAGTCAGAGCTCTATTGAGCTGAGTATTCCATTAACTTTAACTAGTAATGACTTCATGACTTTCTTTGCTAACAAAATTTTAACTATTAGAGAAAAAATGACTCATAACCATCCCAAAGACGTATCGTTATCTTTGGCTGCTTTCAGTGATGCCGGTATTTGGTTAGACTCTTTCTCTCCGATTGTTCTGTCTGAGTTATTTTCATTAGTTACTTCATCCAAACCATCAACATGTTTATTAGACCCCATTCCTACCAGGCTGCTCAAGGAAGCCCTACCATTATTTAATGCTTCGATCTTAAATATGATCAATCTATCTTTGTTAGTTGGCTATGTACCACAGGCTTTTAAGGTGGCAGTAATTAAACCATTACTTAAAAAGCCATCACTTGACCCAGCTATCTTAGCTAATTATAGGCCAATCTCCAACCTTCCTTTTCTCTCAAAAATTCTTGAAAGGGTAGTTGTAAAACAGCTAACTGATCATCTGCAGAGGAATGGTCTATTTGAAGAGTTTCAGTCAGGTTTTAGAATTCATCATAGTACAGAAACAGCATTAGTGAAGGTTACAAATGATCTTCTTATGGCCTCGGACAGTGGACTCATCTCTGTGCTTGTTCTGTTAGACGTCAGTGCTGCTTTTGATACTGTTGACCATAAAATTTTATTACAGAGATTAGAGCATGCCATAGGTATTAAAGGCACTGCGCTGCGGTGGTTTGAATCATATTTGTCTAATAGATTACAATTTGTTCATGTAAATGGGGAATCTTCTTCACAGACTAAAGTTAATTATGGAGTTCCACAAGGTTCTGTGCTAGGACCAATTTTATTCACTTTATACATGCTTCCCTTAGGCAGTATTATTAGACGGTATTGCTTAAATGTTCATTGTTACGCAGATGATACCCAGCTTTATCTATCCATGAAGCCAGAGGACACACACCAATTAGCTAAACTGCAGGATTGTCTTACAGACATAAAGACATGGATGACCTCTAATTTCCTGCTTTTAAACTCAGATAAAACTGAAGTTATTGTACTTGGCCCCACAAATCTTAGAAACATGGTGTCTAACCAGATCCTTACTCTGGATGGCATTACCCTGACCTCTAGTAATACTGTGAGAAATCTTGGAGTCATTTTTGATCAGGATATGTCATTCAAAGCGCATATTAAACAAATATGTAGGACTGCTTTTTTGCATTTATGCAATATCTCTAAAATCAGAAAGGTCTTGTCTCAGAGTGATGCTGAAAAACTAATTCATGCATTTATTTCCTCTAGGCTGGACTATTGTAATTCATTATTATCAGGTTGTCCTAAAAGTTCCCTAAAAAGCCTTCAGTTAATTCAAAATGCTGCAGCTAGAGTACTGACGGGGACTAGAAGGAGAGAGCATATCTCACCCATATTGGCCTCTCTTCATTGGCTTCCTGTTAATTCTAGAATAGAATTTAAAATTCTTCTTCTTACTTATAAGGTTTTGAATAATCAGGTCCCATCTTATCTTAGGGACCTCGTAGTACCATATCACCCCAATAGAGCGCTTCGCTCTCAGACTGCAGGCTTACTTGTAGTTCCTAGGGTTTGTAAGAGTAGAATGGGAGGCAGAGCCTTCAGCTTTCAGGCTCCTCTCCTGTGGAACCAGCTCCCAATTCAGATCAGGGAGACAGATACCCTCTCTACTTTTAAGATTAGGCTTAAAACTTTCCTTTTTGCTAAAGCTTATAGTTAGGGCTGGATCAGGTGACCCTGAACCATCCCTTAGTTATGCTGCTATAGACGTAGACTGCTGGGGGGTTCCCATGATGCACTGTTTCTTTCTCTTTTTGCTCTGTATGCACCACTCTGCATTTAATCATTAGTGATCGATCTCTGCTCCCCTCCACAGCATGTCTTTTTCCTGGTTCTCTCCCTCAGCCCCAACCAGTCCCAGCAGAAGACTGCCCCTCCCTGAGCCTGGTTCTGCTGGAGGTTTCTTCCTGTTAAAAGGGAGTTTTTCCTTCCCACTGTAGCCAAGTGCTTGCTCACAGGGGGTCGTTTTGACCGTTGGGGTTTTACATAATTATTGTATGGCCTTGCCTTACAATATAAAGCGCCTTGGGGCAACTGTTTGTTGTGATTTGGCGCTATATAAAAAAATTGATTGATTGATTTTGAGTTGGTCCATTCCATGCAGACCTGTCTGTGTCACGTTTTCCTCACAGGATGAACCCCACTCGTCAACCACAGAAAGAGTAGATGTTATAGACATACCTGAGGAGCACTTCGACCTTAAAGAAGTTTTCAACAAGAGTAGGGAAACCTCACTCAAACCACATTAGCCCTATGAGTCCACTATCTTTTATACTATACTGGACTGGCTTAGTCCTGACTTGTCCCCAATAGAGACCTTTTGGAGATTTCGAAATGAAAAATGCAAGGACAACATCGTACTCTTATTAAGATGTGATTGCAGGAAGAATGGGACACCTGTCATGCTTCATTTCTTGGTAACAATGTCTTTATGTCTTTAAAGTGTTGTGAGATGGAATGGCAACATTACAAAGCGGTAAATGCTTTTACTTCACAACTTCTTTTGGAATGTGTTGTAGACCTGAAATGCAGGAATGTCTTTTGTTGACCACACAAAACATGAAATATCTTGGGTTCTGTCATGGTTCTGCAAGAGCCTGCATCTGTTGTTCTGGTGAAGACAGTGTAGTGGTTTCATCCTCAATCTCCGCACAACCATGTGCCTGTTGTTTATCCATTCTGGTGAAAACGGTGTGATGGTTTCTCATTCCTTTCCCATCTCTGGGAGCACTGACAGTGAGAGTTTAGAGGAAATTTTCTGTTCTGGACTTGCAGTGCCCTCCATTACATTCATCAACACATTAAATGTACAAGAGGAAAAGTTTTGATTTGTGACTTGCAGGGCCCTCTTGCTGCCTTTTTGGAACTGTGTGTTCACAATAGAATCAGCTTCTTTTTGCAAACAACTCTTGTCTGTCTCACTGCTCAGGGGTTCATTCATCACAGACCACATTCTTGCCAGGTTGACCAACGCTGCAGTTCAGGTCCACTGAAGTTTACAAAGCTTTCTCCAAGCACGCTCAAGCACTGCATCTGCAGCTGGCTGAGATTCAACAGCTTTGTGACATGGTAGGCAGTAGACCATATGTTTAAGCAGCTGACTGTCCAGCTGCAACAAAGCCTTGGAGCAAGTTTGGCTCCTCCCCAAGTGGCAGCAGCAGCACCATCTCCTGCAGAGCAGGTCATGATATCCACTCCTCATCAGGAGTCCTGTTCCCTCCAACAGAGCGGTATGGGGATGATCCTGAATCATGTAGTTCCTTTCTTTCTCCACTGTAACTTTTTCACAACAGCCCCACTCCTACTCCTCCAGTGTGGCCCAGATATATGATAACCCTCCTGACTAGCCGGGCAAGAGAGTGGGCTGTGGCAGAGTGGCACCGGAGTTCCTCATTCTGCAGGACTGACAGCGCTTTTGCCACTGTTATCTGGTGAGTTTTTGAAGGGGGAATTCTTACACAGTAAGCTGTCCAAGGTCTATTGTCCCGCTTTCACGGGGTGGTGAATTGTGCCATCTCATTCTGGACCTTGGGGGCTGACAGCAGGTGTAACAACTCACTGTTTGGTGATACATTTGTGAAAGGCCTATTAGACGCAATTAGGGACCATCTCACACGCCTGAACCTCCCAAGCAACCTGGAGCACTTGGACCTAGCCAAAAAGCTGGATCAGAGGCTGCACTCCCACAAGCTGGAATGCTTGCACTTGACTCCTGGCAGATGACATTGGACCCCAACTTCCACCCTCTTCTCCCCCAGTGGCTCTCTATTTATCTCCATTCATCACTTCACCTTGCACCCAAATCTAAGCAGCTGGGATGTTCCTGACTGACACCTGAAGAGCATCAATGACAGATGGCTGAAAGCTGCTGACTATATTGGGACTCTTTGGAGCACTTCATTTCCACATGCAATCTCTACCAGACATACAGTTGTTCAGATCTACCTGATATCCCCGCCACTCAAAAGGACCTCTCCGTCCTTGTTGACTCAGTGGTGGATAAAAGCTTCATCCACAGGGTTCGAGGCCTTGGTGAATGATATTCTCTGTGACATGTCTGACAGGTTTGTCTTTGTATACCTGGATGATATCCTTATCTATCTGTCATTATCAGCAGTAGTGATCACAGCTAACCAAAAAGTTAGCTGTGATCGATAACTGCTAATCCGCTAACTGGAAAGTTAACTTTTATTACAATAAACTGACAAAAAAAAATTAGCAGAAGCTACAGCTAACTGATAACCAATAACTTTTAGTACTGACTCCGGTACAGTCAGTTACTGACAAGTCAGTTTTGAGTTTAAGCCCCGCCGATGCTTTTGAGTATAATCAAAGGCGATCACAAACCCAACACAAACAATGAGTCAGAGCTCCTGTCTTTGTGTGCCCTGCCCACCGCTGTAAAGAAGAGTCATTTTCATTCACAGCATACAGAGCCCCTGACATCGGCCAAAGGCATAAACAGGAAAGCAGGTTTGACTTATGGCTTGATTTAAAAACCAAACCAATTCTGGACAGTTTATTTATATTAACATTAAATGTATTTTTTACAAAGTGAAAATATCACATATCGTTTAGTTTTAAAGTAATACACTACACAGTAAAACCAGCAGTGTAAAACTAACAGTGACAGTGTTAATTTAACACTAAAAGTGTACATATGGTCCTACTCTGGCCAGAGTGGGACCATATGTACACTGTTGGTGTTAATTTAACACTGATGATTTTACTGTGTTGTTTTGACTGTGTGAGCATTAAAACTTACAAATGCCCAAAGGCATTATGGGAAATAGACCCTCTGGTTTACAGTAACACACAAGTTACCGTAACGTGTGTGTTGGTTTTTACAAATAAATCTGTATTTGTAAATGTGTCATTTTTTTTCATTTGTAAAAGAAAAAGAAAAAAAAGGCACTTGCAAAACTGAAAATTCTGGTTAAGTCTGATACAGCTGCACACCGAATGGCAACCGTATGACAGTTGGATGCTATTTACACTATTTACACTTCCATCCAGTAGTTGGCGGTGTTCTATGCATTTTGGGTTGAAATGTCATACGGTCGCCATTCAGTGCTTTGTATCAGTCAGACTTAAACAGACACTCTGCTGTCAGACCTCCAACTGGCCTCCAACCAGACTACTCCAGCCTCTCCTGGTTCCTAGTCACCCGTGTTCTCACCTCACTGTGGATGTTGCTTCTGGCCTACCCTCTCAGGTGAAAATCTGTGTCCTCACAATCATAAACAGGTTTTCAAAGGCGGCTCATTTCATGTTGATGGATAAGCAACCTACAGCTAAACAGCCTGAACTGACTCCTGTCAGGTGTGGTGTCTGACCCTCAGTTTGTCTCCCAGATCTGGTGGGACTTCTGTTGGCTGGTGGACATGACTGCATGTCATCTGGTTACCATCCTGTAACATCACATTATGTAATAATAATACCACACTACATTTTTTCAAGGGATCACATAATGCGCTGTTATGACATAATGTGGTGTTACACACCCCGAAATGAATGGCCAGGCAGAGAGGCTCAGTCAAGATTTAGGGGCCACGTTCCGATGTTTAGTTTCAACAAACTTGGGTCAAATAGGTCCACAACATGCTCTCTGCATTCGCCAAGGAGTAAGTGTGCATGCAGCTACCTTTCTCTCCAGACCTGCAGAGCGAGGTGGTAGTACCATCAATATCAGCCTGTGCATGGCCATGTAATTTTGTGTGGCACAGGGTTGGTACAACTCTGTTATGCTCCTCCTGTTACCAGAAACAAGCTGCTGACAGTGTTGATCAGTTTCGCCAACTTACACTACATGGAAATGTGTTTAGCTTTCAACACATGATCTCCCATTCAGAACAATTTACCACAAGCTAGCAGCATGGCTCATAGGTTCTTTCTCAGTGTCTAAGGTCCTTATTCCATTGGCAGTGTGCATCTCCCTCTGGTGTCCATCTGATATTAATAACAATACGAGTGAAGTGACGCAAAGGTTGCTCATGGTACACTGAGTCCCAAACAGGAAGTGCCAAATTTTGAGTCCACAGTGAAACAGGAAATGTCAAATGTTGAACACTTCCTGGCATGGGTGGAGCTCGTGCAGAGGCCAGGGTTGCACTGGACTCCCCTGAAATCTGATTGGACACAGATGATTGACATGTCACGGCATCACACATCTGGTTGAAAAGAGCTGCATTTTGAAATCAGTGACCCATATTGACTGGTAGGTCTCTCCTGTACAGTAGTTGGCACTGTGTACCACCACAAAAAGTTCTAATCCAACTTAGAAGAAGAAAAAAGTTTGATTAAGATCCAAATGACACCAAACTTATACTCGTGAGTAAATGACCGTATTTAATGCCAGAAATGAGGTCCAGGTTGTTAAAAGTGGCATTTCGCCTTTAATTTTGGTTGCCTTATATATACATGTTTGTCCAGTGATTCGAGCAGGCAGCTGTTGATTCATGAGATATAACGTGAAGATGCTCAGGCTGAAAAAAATACAGGTAATTAACTCCTTCTCTGTTCTACATAAAACCTGTGTAACTTCTTAATTTTGCTCTCTGAAGGACTTATTTTTAAATAACATCTTAAGTTTTCTGTCTGAATGACACATCAGTGACATAACTTTAGATAAATAAATCAAAAGTTATCTTCCTTAATCTCAAACTGAAAGCAAATCTCTACAATTTCACATAAATGAATTAAAAATATAAAATCCAGCTTTCTGATGAAGTGGTGTAGAGGAGGATTTTCTTAAAAAGAAGACCTGATAGTTCAACTACAATTTGCCAGAAAGTACATCTGAGATGAAAGCCTGCATTTAATGTTTTGGTGAAAGAAAATTTTATGTTTCTTCATAATTGATGTAAATAAAGTCCAAGACATATTCATTGACTTGGAAATGTTCATGTTTCCATTCCCTGACTTGTCTAAAGAAAACTGGCAATAAAACTGATTATTATTTACAGGTTTTATCAAGTTTTACAGATTTGCTTTCAGTTTGGGTTTGAGGAAGATAATTTTGGAAATTTTTATTCTTTATATTTTAATATTTCTTGTATTTAAAATGGCATAAACAAATTAAAATGTGTGAAATACCAAGTGTTCCAATACTTCTGGAGGGCACAGTATCCTAACCTTATGATGAGTGCAAAATGAGTGTGGTATTATTACTGTTTTGTTTAAGAATGTTTAATTTTCACTGTTGCTGCACTTTGTGTCAAATCATAGTCATATCGTATATCATATTGAAATGACAATATTGAGATATGATAATCTGGCCATATTGTGCAGCCCTACTGTCAACTAGCTGAGAAGTTTGAATTTCAGTTTACATCTACATTTTTAAAAAATGCTTAAAGCAGCAGGGGGGCTGTAATTAGTGGGGGTGGAGAGGTCTGGAGGGCAAAGGTAAAGCGATTCTTTGGTTCACCACACCCAGAACACCACACTGCAGTGCAGGCGATAAGCAGCATTTGGTTAATAATCGCCGGCCTGCCCCGTTTGGGCGTCCACGGTTTGAAAAACATAAACGTTAATCAGGGAACTCCGGTACTCCATCAGTCTGCCACCTCATTTTTGAACAGGGGTGTTTTTGTCTTTGGCTTAGGGGAGGTTTTCTGTTCTGGGCTTGCAGTGCCCTCTACTGCACTCACTACAACACTACCTCATCACTGAACACAGGCTTTTAGAATGAGAGAGTTTTCTTATGTATTTATTTATTTATATTGATTTGCTGTGCCTGCTGATGCATTTATCAACACATTATATTGACAAGAGGAAGGATTTTGTGTGTGTGTGTGTGTGTGTGAGACTTGGAGGGCTGTCTTGCTGCCTTTCTGTAGTTATTATTTGTCTTCACATCAGTCTTTGCTCCTTTTTTGTGGTCCTGTCTTGCTGTCCTCACTGTTCAGGGGTGCTGTTGGGGTTTTGGTTTTGTTCTGTGATTTCTGTCCCCTGTTGTGTTTGAGTCCCTGCACGTGGTTGTGGAAATGATCCTCTTGGTGTCTGTCTTGTGTACATGGTGAACTGTCATGGGTGAGTGTGTGTGTGTGTCTGCTGGTCTTTTCCTTTCGTGGTCTGTGAATGCGAGTAGATTGTAATCCAGTATGTGTGTGAGCATGGGTCTGTGTGCACCTGTCTTTGCGTTGTCTGTGGGTGTGTGAGGGAATGTGTGTGAATACATGTTTGGTTGGGTCCTGTGTATGTGAGTGTGTGGGTGGATGTGTGTGCAGGTCCGTCTGTCACCCCTGGATTGTGTCTGGGCAAGTGAATGTTTGTGTCTTTGCTTTCGTGCGTCTCGTGTCAGTGTGTGCGGTGGTTGCTCCCCCCCATCAGTCTCCGGCATGTTTTGTCTGCTCCTCGGCTCCCGGTCCGTCAGGTCCCTGTGTCTGAGTTGACCTATGCTGTAACGTACGACCCGTTCACTTTTCTATATCTGATGATTGGTTTTGGTCTTTTTTATTCAGCCTGTTGTTCTCGGTTTGTGAGTTTATATTTCATGTCATGTTTTTCTTGTGTTGCGTTTAGTTGGTCCTCACGTGTTTTGGCCACTTCCTGTTATTCGTCTGCACCTGTACCACATTTGATTGTGTACTTAAGCCACACCTGAGTGTTAGACATGTGCAGGTCAATTATTTCCAGTACTGTCGTAGTCCTCAGTCACCTGTCCCGTCCGTCCACTCTGTCAGTCTTCAGTGCGTAAGTGTTTGCTCTCGCTGTCACCTTTTTGACAGTTGATTTTGTTGCCCACCGTTTGTTTATCACATTGTGTCTCGCTGTGCTTTTGTGTTGTTCACCTTGGATTTTTCTTGTCGCCACCATTATAGACTGTTGTGGCTTTTAGGATTTTGGAGTCACGTTGTATTTTCACTCTCACCTGTGGATTAAACACCTCTGTTTGCACCTTAACCCTTTGTTGTCTGGCTGCCTGAAACCCAGGGTCCAACCCTCGTGTCCTAGTGGTTCCAACCATAACAGGTTCATTCATTACAGAGTAACAGGTTCATACTGTCTGCAGTGAAATAGAAGTCAACTTAAATCTAACTGCATTATTTCCCACATACCATCCCAAACTTTTCTGATTTGGGGTTGCATGTATGAATAGTGTGCAGCAGCATGGATTAATGGTTAGCACTGTTACCTCACTTGTGGGATTGCTTCTCACTTGGGGCCTTTCTGTGTGGGGGTGCTCTGGCTTTCTCCCACATCCAAAGACATGCAGGTTAAGTGAATTGGGAACTTTAAGTTGATTGTAGGTGTGAGTGTATTTGTGTGTCTGTATATGGCTGTGTGATGTAAACTGGGTGTAAACTGCCTCTTACCCTAAACTCCAGCCTCCCTAACCTTTGATTGGATAAAGCTGGTGTAGAAAATGAAGGAATGAATATTAGCAATTCAATTTCAATGTATTTCATTTATATAGCGCCAAATCACAACAATACTGCCTCAAGGCGCTTCACACAAGTAAGGTCTAACTTTACCAACCCCTAGAGCAAGCACACAGGCAACAGTGTTAAGGAAAAACTCCCTCTGATGATTTGAGGAAGAAACCTCAAGCAGACCAGACACAAAGGGGTGACGCACTGCTTGGACCATGCTACCAACACAATTGGCGATACAAATATACAGGAAATTTTGGGAGTCCATGCTGGTGTCCAGGTCGGGAGGCCTACAGAAAGACACCCAGTCCCATCTCTGGATAGAGCCGCACCTCAAACAGAGAGAGAGAGAAAAAAGACCCAGACTTTAGATAAAGTTGAAGCCGCGGCCCGCTCTGTTTCCTAATAAAATGAATTTAAAAGGGTAGGAAGCATAGTAACATACTATGCCAGTATGCTAGCCATACGAAAGGGAAAATAAGTGTGTCTTAAGTCTGGACTTGAAAGTCTCTACAGAATCTGACTGCTTTATTGACTGTTTTATATCAACACTATTAGGTGTGACAATTTGGGCTCAGTGCTAAAGATGTTTTTTCCTATTTAAAGGGGAACATTACACAGTGAGAAATGCAAAACTTTCCTATAAGAAACATACCAAAGAGCTGATATTCCACACTTTTTACACTAGTCCTGCAAGTACATAGCGTTATCGGACATTTGAACTTTGCGCTCTCCCGAGCACCCCCGGGCCGCCATCATTGCAGAAAATACAGATATTTCCCGCTCGGCATTGACGTCATTGACGAAAGACTGTACATGAGCCGCTGAGCCGCGAGGCTGATCTTTTTGTAGTCTTCTTGCAGCGCGCAGGCCCGTGTGGTTACAAATCGAACTGGTCCAGTCTGATTGTGCGGAAAACACTGGAATCCATTGAAGCAGAGTTTGAGACAGTGGAGTTTGAGACAGAGGATCGTCCCAATCCTCGGGACATCGTAGCATATAGCCACCAGCCAAGGTGGTCTGACGAAAAGAAGAAGAGGAAAAAATAACCAGGCAGAAGGCAGCGGGGAAGCGGCTGCCGCGTCAGCTGCCACTAACAGAAATGAGCATATCGAAGAAAGTGGGGAGGGGGACGCCACTGCAGCCGCTATAAACGAGTCTCCTCCAGTAGATCCGGAATCTATTCCAGCCAGGAGCATGGTTGACTGGATTCGAGTCTGGGATGGCAAAGATGTTGAGACAGAAACTTGGCGCCTGAACAACATTCTTTGGTGCAGATTCAGAAACTGCAGGCTGATGCTGACGGTGTATAACACGCGAAAACAAACCTTGAATTCAAGCTTCACTCATTAATTGGCCACAAACACCTCGCATCATGCCCTGTGTTTCGCAGCACAGCAATGGAGACTTCAATTAAAGTAGAGAAGCTTGAATCTTCGACTGGACTGGGTTGCTTGACGCGAGGACGTTTCGCTTCAAATCACAGAAGCTTCAGCTAAAATTCTTGCTCTGGAAGTCTGACTTCTGTCTAACTCTTGTAGAGAAGAATAAAACAGAAGCCAACAAAAGCTGGAGTTTTAAACCTAACCAGACCCCTCCTACTGAGAGGCAGACTGCTATAGGCTGGTGACTAAACAATAGCTCTAATTAGCAACTATTGTGCTGTAGTTAGCACACCTAATGGCAGGACAGCTGTCCCTCTAATGATGGGATGGATGCCTTTCTGATGGCTCCCTTGATGACGTGAATGACTCATTACCATGAACAAAAGACTGAAACTCCTTTGACCTGAGTACCCCATTGTAAACAGGGGATAAAGTGTGTCTCAGACCCCCTCCCCGGTTAAGGCTGGGTTTCAGTTGTTTCACAAAGAATGCCTCCTTGACCCCTCTCTCAAACCATTTCTTCTCTCTGGCTAATATTTTAACTTCCTTGTCCTCAAACGTGTGGTTAGTGTCTTTAAGGTGGAGGTGAACCGCAGACTGAGGTCCACTGGCGCCCTCTCTGCGGTGCTGGTATAGCCTTTTGTGTAAAGGTTGCTTCGTTTCACCTATGTAGTGTTCGTTACAGTTTTCCTGACATCTGATAGAATACACTACATTGCTCTGTTTGTAACTAGGGATCATGTCCTTAAGGTGAACTAATTTCTGTCTCAAGGTGTTAACCGGTTTAAAGTAAACTGGGATTTTGTGCTGTCTGAAGATCCTCTGTAGTTTTTCCCCTACTCCTGCTAAATAAGGGAGAGACACTCTTCTTCTTGTCTCTGTCTCCTGTCTATCTGGTCTCTTTGTTCTCTGGGACTTCTGCACTTTTTCCAGGGACCATCATGGGTACCCACATACTGTGAGGGCTTTCTGGACACGTTGTTGTTCTTTAGCCCTTCCCTCTGCAGTTATGGGCACCTGTAGGGCTCTGTGTTGAAGCATCCTGATCACCCTGAGCTTGTGTTCAAGGGGGTGGT
Organism: Thalassophryne amazonica; assembly: GCF_902500255.1. Lineage (NCBI taxonomy): Eukaryota > Metazoa > Chordata > Actinopteri > Batrachoidiformes > Batrachoididae > Thalassophryne > Thalassophryne amazonica. Next base: position 138,974,687 of record NC_047106.1, read on the forward strand.
TTGAGCCGAAGAGCAGATATTGGTCAGAGTGAGTTGGTTTTCTGTAAACCCCTGTCTGGAGCTGCCTGTTCTCTCCAATCGTAACATCACAGTCCAGGAAGGCTAAATGGTTGTTTCTGGCATCCTCACGTGTGAACTTGATATTGGCGTCCACCGAGTTGATGTGTTCTGTAAAGTCCTCAACTTGCTGTTGCTTGATTTTGACCCATGTGTCATCAACATATCTGAACCAGTGACTGGGAGAGATGCCCGTGAAAGACATCAAGGCTGTCTTCTCCACTCGCTCCATGTACAGATTGGCCACAGTGGGGGATACCGGAGACCCCATCGCACAACCATGAATCTGCCTGTAGTAATTCCCCCTAAACAGGAAATATGTGGTGTTGAGACAGATCTCCAAGAGTTGGCAGATGTGGTCTGGTGTGAGTTTGGTCCTTTCAAGTAGAGACACATCCTCCAGCAGTCTCTGCCTCACAGCTGAGACGGCCTCAGCAGTGGGGATGCAGGTGAACGATGTCACATCAAATGACACCATAGTTTCATCTGCCTCCAGCTGTAGGTCCTTGATCTTGTTCACAAAATCAATTAAAGTACGGAAATAATGCTTGTTTGACATGGGCCATGTACAAAATTGTAATTCCGACAGCGGACATTGGCGCGTATGTACAGTCTTTTGTCAATGACGTCAGTGCCGAGTGGGAAATACCCAGATATTCTACAAAGATGGCGGCCCAGGGGCACTCGGGAGAGCGCAAAGTTCAAATGTCCGATAAAGGTATGTACTTGTGGGACTAGTGTAAAAAGTGTGGAATATCAGCTCTTTTGTATGTTTGTTATAGGAAAGTATTGCATTTCTCACTGTGTAATGTTCCCCTTGAAATATCGGTTCATACGAGGTCTGTTAGAAAAGTATCGGACCTTTTTATTTTTTGCAGTAACCTTATGGATTTGAATCACGTGTGATTGCATCAGCCAAGCTTGAACCTTTGTGCGCATGCGTGAGTTTTTTCATGCCTGTCGGTTGCGTCATTCGCCTGTGAGCAGGTTTTGAGTGAGCACTGGTCCTCCCCCCTCGTCGGATTTTCATTGTGAGGAAAATGTCTGAACGGCTGGAGCAGCGCTGAATCAAATTTTTCCAGAAACTGTGAGAGACAGCCAGGTGGACACCATTCGGAAAATTCAGATGGCTTTCAGGGACAATTTTATGGGCATCACACAGATTAAGGAGTGGTACAGCCGGTTTAAAGATGGCGCACAATGGCGAAGGGCGCGCCGCGCTCCGAGCGGTGATCGACAGGCTGAAACGACCAGATTATTTCCAAACTGAATGCTGTGTTGTTCCGGGACGTCGTCTGACTACCAGAGAAATGGCAGAAAAGGTGGACATCAGCACTTTTCCGGCACATTCCACTGTTAAAGGAGATTTTGTCATGAAAACAGGAGCGGAGGAATTCGCCACGGAGCCGCTAATGGCGCGGAACGAAAGCACCTCCATGTTGGTCTCACAGGACATGTTGTGACATGCCCAGATCTTTGACAATTTCTCGGATACTCACTCAACTGAAAAGCCACCCAAAGCCGTCTGAATCTTCCGAATGGTGGAAGAGCTGGGCATGTCCAGTGAGACTTCCAACACGGAGGTGCTTTTTGTTCTGCGCCATTACGCGGCTCCGTCCTGACGCGCGAATTCCGCCGCACGTCTTTCATTACAAAATCTCCTGTAACAGTGTAATGTGCCGAAAAAGTGCTATGTCCAGCTGTCTTGCCATTTCTCTGGTAGTCAGACGACGTCCCGGATCAACACAGCGTTCACTTTGGAAATTATCTGGTTGTTTCAGCCTGTCGATGGCCGCTCGAAGCGCAGCGCGCCCTCAGCCGCTGTGGGCCATCTTTAATCCAGTTGTAATGCTCCTTAATCTGTGTGATGCCCATAGGATTTTCACCGAAAGCCATCTGAATTTTCCAAATGTTTTCCACCTGGCTGTCTCTCACAGTTTCTGAAAAAATTTTGATGCAGCAAAGTGGCAGTCGCTCGGCCATTTTCCTGACAATGAAAATCCGCCGAGGGGGCTGGACCACTCCTCCCACAAAGCGTGCTCACAGGCGAATGACGCAACCGACAGGAAAAAACTCACGCATGCGCACGAAGGTTCAAGCTTGGCTGATGCAATCACACGTGATTCAAATCCATATGGTTTTTGCAAAAAATATAAAGGCCGGATACTTTTCTAACAGACCTCATAAATACCTTAGAAATATGTATGCCATATAATATTACTGATTTCAAATGCTCTAAACCCATGTTAAACCATTGTAATCAAGATGTTGCACTGCCAAGTATTAACACATATGGGCCACAATTTTTTGAACTTTTTTTTTAGAGGCTATGAACTTATAGGTTGAGGCTGTACTTTTCTATGCAGATAAAAAGGATTTTAACAGGAACCCAGTGTGTCACTGTACTGATATGATTTTCAACAAGAACGTACAGGGTTGCCAACTTTGGGACCTCGGCTGGAGTGTGAATGTGCATGCATAGCGCCGAAAAGTTTTGGTAACCCTAAACCTAATTAAAAAAAATACGCACACACCCCAGTCCTCGTTTACTAATAAAAATAATAATAGAACAGGAACTCTGTTTGATTCTTTCTTCTCCACATCCATCCTCCTTCCTTTTCCTAAAGATTTCAGCAAGCTCATTTGCAAGCATGTTAGACGCAAATAAAGAAAAATGCTTAAAATGGTTGGGGGTCAAGATGGTGCTGGTTGGGGGCTGAAGGGTTTTAGCCATGCTGATGCTCCCAAGAACCATTTTCTGCAGTGAATTTGCAAGGAGAGACAAGGTCTTTCACAATTTATATCTCTATTACATACAGTATTTTATGACGGCACAGTCAAATTATAACACTATTATATTATTAATGTCTTTTAAGGAAAATATAGTAAACATTTCAAGATTCACATAGAACCTTTATTATTAAAGACGAGCAGGTATACCTGCTGCAAAGCAATAATTTAATGCTTTAATCTATTCTCTTTATCTATTTACAGTAGTGTTCAGAATAATAGTAGTACTACGTGACTAAAAAGATTAATCCAGGTTTTGAGTATATTTCTTATTGTCACATGGGAAACAAGGTACCAGTAGATTCAGTAGATTCTCACAAATCCAACAAGACCAAGCATTCATGATATGCACACTCTTAAGGCTATGAAATTGGGCTATTAGTAAAAAAAAAAAAGTAGAAAAGGGGGTGTTCACAATAATAGTAGTGTGGCATTCAGTCAGTGAGTTTGTCAGTTTTGTGGAACAAACAGGTGTGAATCAGGTGTCCCCTATTTAAGGATGAAGCCAGCACCTGTTGAACATGCTTTTCTCTTTGAAAGCCTGAGGAAAATGGGACGTTCAAGACATTGTTCAGAAGAACAGCGTAGTTTGATTAAAAAATTGATAGGAAAGGGGAAAACATACACAGGTGCAAAAAATTATAGGCTGTTCATCTACAATGATCTCCAATGCTTTAAAATGGCCAAAAAAAACAGAGACGTGTGGAAGAAAATGGAAAATAACCATCAAAATTGATAGAAGAATAACCAGAATGGCAAAGGCTCACCCACTGATCAGCTCCAGGATGATCAAAGACAGTCTGGAGTTACCTGTAAGTGCTGTGACGGTTAGAAGACACCTGTGTGAAGCTAATTTATTTGCAAGAATCCCCCACAAAGTCCCTCTGTTAAATAAAAGATGTGCAGAAGAGGTTACAATTTGCCAAAGAACACATCAACTGTCCTAAAGAGAAATGGAGGAATATTTTGTGGACTGATGAGAGTAAAATTGTTCTTTTTGGGTCCAAGGGCCACAGACAGTTTGTGAGACGACCCCCAAACTCTGAATTCAAGCCACAGTTCACAGTGAAGACAGTGAAGCGTGGTGGTGCAAGCATCATGATATGGGCATGTTTCTCCTACTATGGTGTTGGGCCTATATATCGCATACCAGGTATCATGGATCAGTTTGGATATGTCAAAATACTTGAAGAGGTCATGTTGCCTTATGCTGAAGAGGACATGCCCTTGAAATGGGTGTTTCAACAAGACAATGACCCCAAGCACACTAGTAAACAAGCAAAATCGTGGTTCCAAACCAACAAAATTAATGCCTCGGAGATGTGAGAAATCAGAAAAACTGTGGTTATACAACTAAATACTAGTTTAGTGATTCACAGGATTGCTAAAAAAGCAGTTTGAACATAATAGTTTTGAGTTTGTAGCATAAACAGCAGATGCTACTATTATTGTGAACACCCCCTTTTCTACTTTTTTTTTTTTTTACTAATAGCCCAATTTCATAGCCTTAAGAGTGTGCATATCATGAATGCTTGGTCTTGTTGGATTTGTGAGAATCTACTGAATCTACTGGTACCTTGTTTCCCATGTAACAATAAGAAATATACTCAAAACCTGGATTAATCTTTTTAGTCACACAGCACTACTATTATTCTGAACACTACTGTATCTAATATGTATATGTCATGGACATGAATGAGCGATGCTCTTCACTATCTTACCATGTGATTTAGGTCAGTCAGACTTTTTTGGAGTAAATGCTTCAGGGGAGCATTAGCATGGCTAAAACCTTTCAGCTTCTGCTGAGGCTTTGCCTTTTGGGGATGCTCCTTTTATACCCAATCATGACACTCACCTGTTTCCAATTAACCTGTTCACCTGTGGAATGTTCCAAACAGGTGTTCTTTGAGCATTCATCAACTTTCCCAGTCTTTTGTTGCCACTGTCCCAGCTTTTTTGAAACGTGTTGCAGGCATCCATTTCAAAATGAGCAAATATTTGCACAAACACAATAATGTTTATCAGTTTGAACATTAAATATCTTGTCTTTGTGGTGTATTCAATTGAATATAGGTTGAAGAGGATTTGCAAATCATTGTATTCTGTTTTTGAAAGGGTAGTTGTAAAACACCTAACTGATCATCATCTGCAGAGGAATGGTCTATTTGAAGAGTTTCAGTCAGGTTTCAGAATTCATCATAGTACAGAAACAGCATTAGTGAAGGTTACAAATGATCGTTCTTATGGCCTCAGACAGTGGACTCATCTCTGTGTTTGTCCTGTTAGACCTCAATGCTGCTTTTGATACTGTTGACCATAAAATTTTATTACAGAGATTAGAGCATGACATAGGTATTAAAGGCACTGCGCTGCGGTGGTTTGAATCATATTTATCTAATAGATTACAATTTGTTCATGAAATGGGGAGTCTTCTTCACAGACTAAGGTTAATTATGGAGTTCCACAAGGTTCTGTGCTAGGACCAATTTTATTCACTTTATACATGCTTCCCTTAGGCAGTATTATTAGAAAGCATTGCTTAAATTTTCATTGTTACGCAGATGATACTCAGCTTTATCTATCCATGAAGCCAGAGGACACACACCAATTAGTTAAACTGCAGAAATGTCTTACAGACAAAGACATGGATGACCTCTAATTTCCTGCTTTTAAATTCAGATGAAACTGAAGTTATTGTACTTGGCCCCACAAATCTTAGAAACATGGTGTCTAACCAGATCCTTACTCTGGATGGCATTAGCCTGACCTCTAGTAATACTGTGAGAAATCTTGGAGTCATTTTTGATCAGGATATGTCATTCAATGCGCATATTAAGCAAATATGTAGGACTGCTTTTTTACATTTGCGCAATATCTCTAAAATTAGAAAGGTCTTGTCTCAGAGTGATGCTGAAAAACTAATTCATGCATTTATTTCCTCTAGGCTGGACTATTGTAATTCATTATTATCAGGTTGTCCTAAAAGTTCCCTGAAAAGCCTTCAGTTAATTCAAAATGCTGCAGCTAGAGTACTGACGGGGACTAGAAGGAGAGAGCATATTTCACCCATATTGGCCTCTCTTCATTGGCTTCCTGTTAATTCTAGAATAGAATTTAAAATTCTTCTTCTTACTTACAAGGTTTTGAATAATCAGGTCCCATCTTATCTTAAGGACCGCTTAGTACCATATCACCCCAATAGAGCGCTTCGCTGTCAGACTGCAGGCTTACTTGTAGTTCCTAGGGTTTGTAAGAGTAGAATGGGAGGCAGAGCCTTCAGCTTTCAGGCTCCTCTCCTGTGGAACCAGCTCCCAATTCAGATCAGGGAGACAGACACCCTCTCTACTTTTAAGATTAGGCTTAAAACTTTCCTTTTTGCTAAAGCTTATAGTTAGGGCTGGATCAAGTGACCCTGAACCATCCCTTAGTTATGCTGCTATAGACTTAGACTGCTGGGGGGTTCCCATGATGCACTGAATGTTTCTTTCTCATTTTGCTCTGTATGCACCACTCTGCATTTAATCATTAGTGATTGATCTCTGCTCTCTTCCACAGCATGTCTTTATCCTGATTCTCTCCCTCAGCCCCAACCAGTCCCAGCAGAAGACTGCCCCTCCCTGAGCCTGGTTCTGCTGGAGGTTTCTTCCTGTTAAAAGGGAGTTTTTCCTTCCCACTGTCGCCAAGTGCTTGCTCATAGGGGGTCATTTTGACCGTTGGGGTTTTTCTGTAATTATTGTATGGCTTTTCCCTTACCAAAAAATAGTACTGATAAGTATATAAAAAGTAAACTGGAAGTATACTTGAAACATACTTGTATGTACTACTTTTTGGTAAGTGTTGCCTTGCAATGTGGAGCGCCTTGGGGCAACTGTTGTTGTGATTTGGTGCTATATAAATAAAATTGATTTGATTTTTATTTACATTTTACACAACGTCCCAACTTCATTGGAATTGGGGTTGTAAATTTACTTCAAGACTCAATAAAATGTTGACATAGAAAACCCGTAAAGCCTACTTTCAGTATACAGAAAATTCACAGGATATTGATAAGAGAATTGATAAGGAATCGGATTGATAAGTGGAATCAATAATGGCATTGATCTCGATAAAATCTTATCAATACCCATCCCTATCCTTGAGCTTTGACAGCACTGGGATGTGACCTGAAATCTGTTCTTTGCTTAGAAAAAAAGAGCAGCAATGAGGTGAACACAGAAATTTTTCACAATTTAGATCATGTTTCAGTTCGTTGTTAAGGTATCTTAAGGAATGTTTCAAAATGAACTGTGTTTGTAGGCGGATCCTCAGTTTTGTGTGTACTGACTGAACCGTGAGGTCACAGGGGTCACTTCAGCTGTGTCATGAAACATCTTAGGTTCCTGATTGTCAGGCGTCATATCTGCAGTGGGACTGCATTCTGAAGTATTACAGTGCTGCTGTTGTTTGTTTGTGTGTTTCAATCGTGTTGCTGTTTGTTGAGGATGAATAATAAATGCATTCTGAATTTTGGTTCCAACGTGTTCAGACTACAGATCAGAGGCCTTTTCACAGGCCGTGCCAAGGATGGGATTGGTGTGTGTGTGTGTGTGTGTGTGTAATAATGAATTGGAGAACCAATTCTCGGCTCCCCTTCCTCTGCAGTGTTTTTTTTTTTTCATTCTCTCTCTCACTCCCTCCTTCCTCTCTGCTTTTCCTTTTCAACCAGCGCACTTTGCTCCAACCGCCCTGCAGCACTCTGAGCATTTCCATGGCAACGCAGACCTGCCAAGGACCACTGATGAAGAGAGTGAGAGCGAGAGAGTTACTGCCCATTAATGTCTTGAGCTCCCTCCCCCACCCACCCCTTCTCTCTCTCACACACACACACACACACACACACACACACACACACACACACACACACACACACACACACACACACACACACACACACACACACAGCTGTCTGCAGTCATCTTCAGGAACACTAACCCCAGCAGACACTGTTTTTGTCACAACACATGACTGTGTTTTCCCTCGTTTGTGGCGGTGGTGCCGCGGTGACGTCCACACACACTTGGACAGTTTTATTCTCATTGTTAAACGTGAGTCGACTGTCAGCTTTTAGGATAATTTCACCAAATTAGGTGCATGATGTACAAATTTAAGCAGTTTTTGTTACTGCTTTTTTTTTTTTTAAAACAGGCCACAAATAATTGTACAGCTGCTTTGTTTCATGTTCTGCTGTGTCTTCTTTCATCATTACTGATCACTGGTGGTTGGCTCTCACTGCGGTATTGTATCACTTCCTGTTCCGGAGCACAGCGGTGTTTTTCTGTATCTGTTAGCTGTTTAATCTGCGCAGTTAGATTGATCTAGTTATCTAGATTACGATTTGTTTCCCAGTGTAATCTTTACGTGCCTTAACTAAAGCACTCCTTCTGCTGAATCACCTCTAAATTATTTACACATTATTCATTTTGCGTGTTTTTAGGAATCCGCTAGCTTAGCGTAGCTACTAGCTCTTAGCCGATTTAGCATGGCGGCTTCTCCTGTCTCTCCCACACTTTTCTGCTCTGGGTGTGAAATGTTTAGTTATTCCTCGGCCTCCTTTAGCAGTAACGGTACTTGTAATAAGTGTAGCTTATTCGTAGCTTTGGAGGCCAGGCTGGGCGAATTGGAGACTCGGCTCCGCACCGTGGAAAATTCTACAGCTAGCCAGGCCCCTGTAGTCGGTGCGGACCAAGGTAGCTTAGCCGCCGTTAGTTACCCCCTGGCAGATCCCGAGCAGCCGGGAAAGCAGGCTGACTGGGTGACTGTGAGGAGGAAGCGTAGCCCTAAACAGAAGCCCTGTGTACACCGCCAACCCGTTCACATCTCTAACCGTTTTTCCCCTCGACGACACACCCGCCGAGGATCAAACTCTGGTTATTGGCGACTGTTTTGCAAAATGTGAAGTTAGCGACACCAGCAACCATAGTCAATTGTCTTCCGGGGGCCAGAGCAGGCGACATTGAAGGAAATTTGAAACTGCTGGCTAAGGCTAAGCGTAAATTTGGTAAGATTGTAATTCACGTCGGCAGTAATGACACCCGGTTACGCCAATCGGAGGTCACTAAAATTAACATTAAATCGGTGTGTAACTTTGCAAAAACAATGTCGGACTCTGTAGTTTTCTCTGGGCCCCTCCCCAATCAGACCGGGAGTGACATGTTTAGCCGCATGTTCTCCTTGAATTGCTGGCTGTCTGAGTGGTGTCCAAAAAATGAGGTGGGCTTCATAGATAATTGGCAAAGCTTCTGGGGAAAACCTGGTCTTGTTAGGAGAGACGGCATCCATCCCACTTTGGATGGAGCAGCTCTCATTTCTAGAAATCTGGCCAATTTTCTTAAATCCTCCAAACCGTGACTATCCAGGGTTGGGACCAGGAAGCAGAGTTGTAGTCTTACACACCTCTCTGCAGCTTCTCTCCCCCTGCCATCCCCTCATTACCCCATCCCCGTAGAGACGGTGCCTGCTCCCAGACTACCAATAACCAGCAAAAATCTATTTAAGCATAAAAATTCAAAAAGAAAAAATAATATAGCACCTTCAACTGCACCACAGACTAAAACAGTTAAATGTGGTCTATTAAACATTAGGTCTCTCTCTTCTAAGTCCCTGTTGGTAAATGATATAATAATTGATCAACATATTGATTTATTCTGCCTTACAGAAACCTGGTTACAGCAGGATGAATATGTTAGTTTAAATGAGTCAACACCCCCGAGTCACACTAACTGTCAGAATGCTCGTAGTACGGGCCGGGGCGGAGGATTAGCAGCAATCTTCCATTCCATCTTATTAATTAATCAAAAACCCAGACAGAGCTTTAATTAATTTGAAAGCTTGACTCTTAGTCTTGTCCATCCAAATTGGAAGTCCCAAAAACCAGTTTTATTTGTTATTATCTATCGTCCACTTGGTCGTTACTGTGAGTTTCTCTGTGAATTTTCAGACCTTTTGTCTGACTTAGTGCTTAGCTCAGATAAGATAATTATAGTGGGCGATTTTAACATCCACACAGATGCTGAGAATGACAGCCTCAACACTGCATTTAATCTATTATTAGACTCTATTGGCTTTGCTCAAAAAGTAAATGAGTCCACCCACCACTTTAATCATATCTTAGATCTTGTTCTGACTTATGGTATGGAAATAGAAGACTTAACAGTATTCCCTGAAAACTCCCTTCTGTCTGATCATTTCTTAATATTTACATTTACTCTGATGGACTACCCAGCAGTGGGGAATAAGTTTCATTACACTAGAAGTCTTTCAGAAAGCGCTGTAACTAGGTTTAAGGATATGATTCCTTCTTTATGTTCTCTAATGCCATATACCAACACAGTGCAGAGTAGCTACCTAAACTCTGTAAGTGAGATAGAGTATCTCGTCAATAGTTTTACATCCTCATTGAAGACAACTTTGGATGCTGTAGCTCCTCTAAAAAAGAGAACTTTAAATCAGAAGTGCCTGACTCCATGGTATAACTCACAAACCCGTAGCTTAAAGCAGATAACCCGTAAGTTGGAGAGGAAATGGCGTCTCACTAATTTAGAAGATCTTCACTTAGCCTGGAAAAAGAGTCTGTTGCTCTATAAAAAAAGCCCTCCTTAAAGCTAGGACATCTTTCTACTCATCACTAATTGAAGAAAATAAGAACAACCCCAGGTTTCTTTTCAGCACTGTAGCCAGGCTGACAAAGAGTCAGAGCTCTATTGAGCTGAGTATTCCATTAACTTTAACTAGTAATGACTTCATGACTTTCTTTGCTAACAAAATTTTAACTATTAGAGAAAAAATTACTCATAACCATCCCAAAGACGTATCGTTATCTTTGGCTGCTTTCAGTGATGCCGGTATTTGGTTAGACTCTTTCTCTCCGATTGTTCTGTCTGAGTTATTTTCATTAGTTACTTCATCCAAACCATCAACATGTTTATTAGACCCCATTCCTACCAGGCTGCTCAAGGAAGCCCTACCATTATTTAATGCTTCGATCTTAAATATGATCAATCTATCTTTGTTAGTTGGCTATGTACCACTAAGGTGGCAGTAATTAAACCATTACTTAAAAAGCCATCACTTGACCCAGCTATCTTAGCTAATTATAGGCCAATCTCCAACCTTCCTTTTCTCTCAAAAATTCTTGAAAGGGTAGTTGTAAAACAGCTAACTGATCATCTGCAGAGGAATGGTCTATTTGAAGAGTTTCAGTCAGGTTTTAGAATTCATCATAGTACAGAAACAGCATTAGTGAAGGTTACAAATGATCTTCTTATGGCCTCGGACAGTGGACTCATCTCTGTGCTTGTTCTGTTAGACCTCAGTGCTGCTTTTGATACTGTTGACCATAAAATTTTATTACAGAGATTAGAGCATGCCATAGGTATTAAAGGCACTGCACTGGTTTGAATCATATTTGTCTAATAGATTACAATTTGTTCATGTAAATGGGGAATCTTCTTCACAGACTAAAGTTAATTATGGAGTTCCACAAGGTTCTGTGCTAGGACCAATTTTATTCACTTTATACATGCTTCCCTTAGGCAGTATTATTAGACGGTATTGCTTAAATTTTCATTGTTACGCAGATGATACCCAGCTTTATCTATCCATGAAGCCAGAGGACACACACCAATTAGCTAAACTGCAGGATTGTCTTACAGACATAAAGACATGGATGACCTCTAATTTCCTGCTTTTAAACTCAGATAAAACTGAAGTTATTGTACTTGGCCCCACAAATCTTAGAAACATGGACGTAGACTGCTGGGGGGTTCCCATGATGCACTGTTTCTTTCTCTTTTTGCTCTGTATGCACCACTCTGCATTTAATCATTAGTGATCGATCTCTGCTCCCCTCCACAGCATGTCTTTTTCCTGGTTCTCTCCCTCAGCCCCAACCAGTCCCAGCAGAAGACTGCCCCTCCCTGAGCCTGGTTCTGCTGGAGGTTTCTTCCTGTTAAAAGGGAGTTTTTCCTTCCCACTGTAGCCAAGTGCTTGCTCACAGGGGGTCGTTTTGACCATTGGGGTTTTACATAATTATTGTATGGCCTTGCCTTACAATATAAAGCACCTTGGGGCAACTGTTTGTTGTGATTTGGCGCTATATAAAAAAATTGATTGATTGATTGATAGTAATACTGTGAGAAATCTTGGAGTCATTTTTGATCAGGATATGTCATTCAAAGCACATATTAAACAAATATGTAGGACTGCTTTTTTGCATTTATGCAATATCTCTAAAATCAGAAAGGTCTTGTCTCAGAGTGATGCTGAAAAACTAATTCATGCATTTATTTCCTCTAGGCTGGACTATTGTAATTCATTATTATCAGGTTGTCCTAAAAGTTCCCTAAAAAGCCTTCAGTTAATTCAAAATGCTGCAGCTAGAGTACTGACGGGGACTAGAAGGAGAGAGCATATCTCACCCATATTGGCCTCTCTTCATTGGCTTCCTGTTAATTCTAGAATAGAATTTAAAATTCTTCTTCTTACTTATAAGGTTTTGAATAATCAGGTCCCATCTTATCTTAGGGACCTCGTAGTACCATATCACCCCAATAGAGCGCTTCGCTCTCAGACTGCAGGCTTACTTGTAGTTCCTAGGGTTTGTAAGAGTAGAATGGCAGGCAGAGCCTTCAGCTTTCAGGCTCCTCTCCTGTGGAACCAGCTCCCAATTCAGATCAGGGAGACAGACACCCTCTCTACTTTTAAGATTAGGCTTAAAACTTTCCTTTTTGCTAAAGCTTATAGTTAGGGCTGGATCAGGTGACCCTGAACCATCCCTTAGTTATGCTGCTATAGACGTAGACAGCTGGGGGGTTCCCATGATGCACTGTTTCTTTCTCTTTTTGCTCTGTATGCACCACTCTGCATTTAATCATTAGTGATCGATCTCTGCTCCCCTCCACAGCATGTCTTTTTCCTGGTTCTCTCCCTCAGCCCCAACCAGTCCCAGCAGAAGACTGCCCCTCCCTGAGCCTGGTTCTGCTGGAGGTTTCTTCCTGTTAAAAGGGAGTTTTTCCTTCCCACTGTAGCCAAGTGCTTGCTCACAGGGGGTCGTTTTGACCGTTGGGGTTTTACATAATTATTGTATGGCCTTGCCTTACAATATAAAGCGCCTTGGGGCAACTGTTTGTTGTGATTTGGCGCTATATAAAAAAAATTGATTGATTGATTGATTCACAAGGTGCACCATAAACCTGGAATTTAATTTACAGAGTGTAATTGCAATTAAAACTGCACTGTTGGTGCAAACAAAATGGAGTTTGTGTTTCTGCCTAACTCATTTGTACCTGGACCCCAGTAATAGCGCCCCCTGCTGCACGCTGAGTCATGAATGCTGGTTGTTTTTGCGCCGTGTGTCCGTTGGTTGCGGTGCAGATGGGCTGCAGCGCTCATTCTTCCTGCACCACCATCATAGCATACTAATACGACGCACCCCCCCTCCCCCCGTGCGTGCCCCCGCTTTCCATTTCCTCCCCCCTCCCTCCTTCTCATCTATTTTCATGTCTTTCTTCCTGCACTCCCTCCTACCTTGCTCTTCACATTGTGTGGCAGTGATATGGCACTGAGCTGCTCACGCAAGCCGCCCACCACCTCGGCAAAGTTGAGCAGGAATTTGAGCCCACGGGAAACCATGAAAACTCAACAGATTAGACTCAACCTTTGCACCGTTAAGCCCTCCTCAGCTGGTAACTCCACTGGAACGACCAGAGGAGGTGCGGACGTGAGCAGGAGGGTTAAAGATGGATCGCCACGCCTCAAGGGCCGTGAGGCGCCGCTTATTCAAAAGTTAAAGCTAATACTTCACTTGCCTTGCAGAAGCCGCGTGGATTTTAGGATTTGGTGCCCTTTTCTCTCTCTCTTAACAATATCATCTTCAGACCAACTTGGAAATTGTGAATTATTTGTCGACAGAATGTGGCCACGCCCCTGCAGGCTGCAAAACCTATCATTGTCTTGTTGTTTTTCGGTGTGTTTGGGAGGCTTACAGACGGGCGCGTCAAAGCACGGCGCACCAGAACAGGGCGCGTCAAAGCAGGGTGCGAGACAGCGTGATAGGCTGCACACAGAATCTGTTGCTAGGCTCAGTGTGAACAGACCATTCAAGTCTGACATATGTTTCCAAAGCAGCCTTCTTCGCAGCTTGCAGCAGTTGCCATGGAAACCCCCATGCCATTTCCCCCCATTGTTTGGACTGTTTGACATGCTGAAGCTGTTTCTGATCTCTGCTTGATGAAATGTTGGGAACTGAGTACATTTCTGTATTTTTTTTTTTATGGGGCTATATAGCTTTGACCTAAAACCACAGTGGACATGCGGAGTGCACAAGCTCAGGAATCGAACCACAACCTGTGAGACACGGGATGCACGTTTCCCTCTGTGCACCTATGGGAGCGTTAAGCTCTGACGTAACGCATCACATGATAAATCTGTTTTAGGGTCCAAACAAAACACTTATGGTTATGTAAATTGACGAGATTGATTTCATAAATGGTCAGCGATCGAAACACAAAGGTCATGGTCGGGGGCCTTAGATGACCAGTTGTAGCCACTTCTGTTTGTGTTTGTCATTGGATGAGAATCTATAAAACGACGGCTCCGGTGACGTTTCCGACCTATTGACTCTGTCACACATCCGGGAGCTCTGCCTGTGAGGTCTTCAGCTGATGCAGACAAGCAACGACCACAAAGCTCACATTTTTTTTTTTTTTGGACCCAGAAGTTGAAAATCACGTTGATGTGTTACGTCACACTTAACAACCGAACAGGCATGCACATTTTTGCAAGAAACTTCATGTGACTACGTGCATGAATGCAAAAGATTTTGTAACTGAGGGCTCATGGCGTGTGTGTGTGTGTGTGTGAGTCCCTGTGAGAGAGCGAGTTGTCCTTCACTCGACCTTCTCGGCAGGCGCACTGTGTGCATGTGGACTGAACGTGCGCTGCAATCTTCATCATCTCTAATCAGGACAAACATAAATTTGACTCTTCATAACAAAAAGGTTTTTGTCATTTTGTGGCTGGATTGATCCCTGATTGTTTGTTTTTTCTGACCAGCAGCAGCGAATCTTTTCATAAAAGCAGCTTTTTTTGTTGTATTTTTTTGAGGCCACAGTTGATCACATTATATCTGTGTGCTTTTTTAAATCCAGTGTTAGTTCAAAGTCATTCGTTGCAGTTGTAAAACAGTGTGTTTTCACTGATGATAGGTTTCACGTGGTTCTTCGCTCTTATTTGTTGTGTGTTATCTGTTCAGGCCACGATGGAAATAGATGTTTCTTCACTTTTTGTTACGATTTGGGAGGAAGATTTGGGGGAAATGTCTTGGACTTGAGAAATTTGAATTTCATTGATTGTATTTTTTTCTTCTGACCTCACACAGATGATTGCGGTCCATGCTGGGGTCGGGGTTCACTGTCTGAGGTAAACTCAGAGGGTTTCTTGCTCTGACAGCTGTCAGCATCTTTCTGTTTGACTTGCGGTGGCGACTTCCCACAGTGCCTTGTTTGTGGAAGACCTCATTTTGACTCGGGTCAGAGATCATGCTGCTGGAGGAGAGCCGTCTCTGGTTCTGCCAGTCCAACTGAGATGCCATCTGTCTCTGTGTTGAGACAGATGAGCCCTTCTGCTCTGAGATCAGTTTGCCAAAACAGCAAACTGATCTCAGAGCAAACTGGCAAACTGTGAATGTTTGGCTGAAACAGTGATGGTAGCAAATATGCAGAACCATTTCAGACCTTCATGGCTTCAGTCTGAGAAGAAACCTGAGAGCATGTAGCTGAAATATCACAAGATAATGGAACAAAATCATCTCCAACTTTTTTTTTTAAAGGCAACGTTTCTGTTGAGGGAACCAGATTCAGGCTCAAAGAGACATTTATGTGTTAATTCAAAAGTTTTTGTGTCTGATTTATTTGTCTTAGTTTAAAAATTTTACTTCAATAAAAATATACAGTTAGATATAAAATGAACAGAAGTAAGATGATGTAGACAGAAAACGAGAGAGTGAGAAAGTTTGCATTTGGCACACACTTTAATCCAAAGTGAGTGACAGTTGGGGATTCAGTGCTGTGAGAGAGTGACCACGTTCTCACTGGAAAACGCTGAAGACTTTTGCAGAACTGTAGGATTTATAGATGTTCCCAAATTGCAAATTCTGACCACAGCATTCATCTGAAGTCCTGTAGGCCACGTTTTGTCCAGAATTACATCTGGACCTGCATCACAATCAGACGGTTTCTCTGGAAAGGTGTCGTCTGGCCACACCCAAAATATACCCAAGAGTCTCAGCCAGCCTGGATTATTTTATGCCCTGGTGCATATTTTGTATATGAAGTGTGCATGAGGGTTAATCTCGCCAACAACACAAGGAAATCAATGACTAACATAGAACCAAAGTACCTCCATTAGGTCCCATTAAAAAAAAAAAAAAAAATGTATCATTCCCACCGAAATCGGCCCACATCAATTTGTTCTTCTTTTCTTTTCTTTTTTTTGGACAATTTCATTGATGGCGGTACAGCTGGTTCCTACTCAAAGCCAACTGACAACTTCTATCAGGAAGGACCGACCACCAAAACAACACGAAGACAGACAAGAACGAACGACAAGTGATGAAGGCAATAACTGAAGTGAGACACCGAGGAGATGGGGCCTCAACCATACAACCTACCAGGACAAACAACCACACATGAACAAACAGTGACAGCAACAGTCTGTTGTCGAATTAGTGAGCATCCATACCCTAATCTAGAACACCAGAGTGTTAATCCCTTTGAGAACACCCAAAACAGAATTGTGGTGACGGCCACAAACACACAACCATCCACACACAGAGACCCAGATCACAGCTAAATATCCGATCACTACTGTGGCTGACAAGATTACAGAACCTTACCATATGACATGGACCACTCCGGCGCATTGAAGCCATTCGGCCGGCCGCGAGCGACGACAGCAACAGGCCCAGGATGCGGGACACCAGGAGAAACCAGGATAAAAGGGAAGTGGAAGGGCACGGGCCAGGAATAAACAGGGGAGCAGCCCGGCAGCGCCGGAATGCACCCCGACACCACCCCCCCCCCCCCCATGGAGCCATGGGGAGCAGCCCCAAACCCAAGGGAAATCAAATACATTTTATTTATATAGCGCCAAATCACAACAAACAGCTGCCCCAAAGCACTTTATATTGTAAGGCAAAAGCCATACAATAATTACAGAAAAACCCCAACAGTCAAAACAACCCCCTATGAGCAAGCACTTGGCGACAGTGGGAAGGAAAAACTCCCTTTTAACAGGAAGAAACCTCCAGCAGAACCAGGCTCAGGGAGGGGCAGTCTTCTGCTGTGACTGGTTGGGGCTGAGGGGAGAGAATCAGGAAAAAGACTTGCTGTGGAAGAGAGCAGAGGAGGAAGCACACAGGGCACTGGCAGAGCCCACCAATAGGGGGGGACCCCAGAACCACACGGCCCCAGAAGGCGGGAGCACGCGACAGCAAGGACGGGGGGGGCAAAGGAACCACCGCAACCAAATCCAAAACACGGGCAGGGACCACCGAGCCATACGAGGGCGGGGCCCAGCCTCCTGACAAGAGGCGAGGCCCAACCCCCGGGGCCAGGAAGCACAAGGCCCCCATGACACCTAAGCACCCCCAGCACAGGAAACAGGACCCCTCCAAACTCCCCCCAGCCCCTAACCCACCCCAAACACCAAAGCACAAGACCAGGAGACCACCCGAGCGAGAGTGGGGCACCATCCCACGGAGACCACGGCCCTCAACCCCCCAGCAGCCGTCGCCCTGCAGCGCATCCCCCATACCCCACCACCACCACCCAACCCCCCAATGGGCCGCAGAACCCTGGGCCCTACAACCCCAGATCAGAGTCTGTCATGTATTCAATTGAATATAGGTTGAAGGGGATTTGCAAATCATTGTATTGCTTTTATTTACATTTTACACAGCATCCCAACTTCATTGGAATTGGGGTTGTATTTATATATTTCATAAATCATTTATGCTTCTTCTGCAATATGTCATTATTTCTTCTGTGCAGTAGACCTTTCATGGAATTATGATAGTTAAATAAAAAACAAAGTGATTTGATGCTTCATGAAAAGATTATTACAATGCATCATTAGCCACTAATCTCCTGTGAAATAAGACCTTTAATGTTATATGTGTACATTTAGCATCTGTGGACTTTCTGCTGCAAAGATGTGAAGTGCAGTAAAAACAAAGAAAACTTGCTTGTTGACACTGAAGCAGCGCACCGCTGAGAGCATGTCTTCTGTTCGTTTATAACGTTATTTGCCTTTGACATACTGAGCTGTACATTTCATGTGGATGGGTTTTCCAGCTTTTGGGTGGAACCCCCTCCTCACTGTGGATTCAATTAGACTTTTCTCTTCAGCATTTAAATCAAGATTAAGTGATCGTTTTTTTTTTTTTCCAAAACATCTGCTGTTTGGCTAAATCCCCATCAGCTGTGCTGATGGAAGACAGCAGGATGACAGAAATAAAGCCGGGTCTGACAAACAAATCCAAATACTGAGAGCATGAAGTGTCAAGTGATAGACATCAGAAATACGATGTCTGTTAGAAAAGTAACGGACCTTTTTATTTTTTTGCAAAAACTATATGGATTTGAATCATGTGTGATTGCATCAACCAAGCTTGAACCTTCATGCGCATGTGTGAGTTTTTTCACGCCTGTCGGTTGCGTCATTCGCCTGTGAGCACGCCTTGTGGGAGGAGTGGTCCAGCCCCCTCGTCGGATTTTCATTGTCATGAAATTGGCTGATCGACTGCCGCTTTGCTTCATAAAAATGTTTTCAGAAAGTTTACAAAAACTCCTGTAACAGTGGAATGTACCGAAAAAGTGCTATGTCCAGCTGTCTTGCCATTTCTCTGGTAGTCAGACGACGTCCCGGATCAACAAAGCGTTCACTTTGGAAATGATCTGGTCGTTTGAGCCTGTCGATCGCCGCTCGGTGCACGGCGCGCCATCCACCGCTGTGGGCCGTCTTTAATCCAGTTGTAATTGTCCTTAATCTGTGTGATCCCCATATGATCTTCATCGAAAGCCATCTGAATTTTCCAAATGGTTTCCACCTGGCTGTGTCTCACACTTTCTGAAAAAATTTTGATGAAGCAAAGCGGCAGTCGATCAGCCAATTTCCTGACAATGAAAATCCGACGAGGGGGCTGGACCACTCCTCCCACAAGGCGTGCTCACAGGCGAATGACGCAACCGACAGGCGTGAAAAAACTCATGCATGCGCACGAAGGTTCAAGCTTGGCTGATGCAATCACACATGATTCAAATCAATATAGTTTTTGCAAAAAATAAAAAGGTCCGTTACTTTTCTAACAGACCTCGTATATTAATGGTGGAGATTCATCTGGAAAATGTCCAGTAACTGCAGAAACCTTCATTTATAAATAATGATTGTCTGCTCATTTGTTGTTGGGGGAATTCACTCATCAACCGCTCATCTGGGATCAGGTCATGGCGGTAACAGCTCCAACAGGAGACCCCAAATTTACCTTTCCCGGGCCACATTAATCACCTCTCACTGGATGTTCCCAGGCCATTGTGGAGATATAATCTCTCTGCCTAGTCTTGGGTCTTCCCTGTGGTCTCCTCCCAGCTGGACGTGCCTGGAACACCTCACTAGGGAGGCACCCATGGGCCATCTTTACCAAATGGCTGAATCACCTCAGCTGGCTCCTTTCATCACAAATGAGAAGTGGCTGTACTCCAAGCCCCACAGGGATGACTGAGCTTCTCACCTTATCTCTAAGGGAGACAACCAGCCACCCACCTAAGGAAGCCCGTTTCGGCCGCTTGTACCCATGATCTACTTCTTTTGGTCATGACCCAACCCTCACGACTATAGGTGAGAGTAGGAACGAAGATTGACCAGTAGATCGTGAGCTTTGCCTTTGGCTCAGCTCCCTTTTTGTCACAATAGTACGGTAGAGTGAATGTAATACCGCCCCTGCTGTGTCAATCTCACGCTGTATTGTCCCCTCACCTGTGAACAAGGCCCAGAGGTACTTGAACTCCTTCACTTGGGGCAGACCCTCATTCCCTACCCAGAGTAGGCAATCCATCAGTTTCCCACTGAGAACCATGGCCTCAGATTTAGAGGTGCTGCTGATCCTCATCCCTGCCACTTCACACTTGGCTGCAAACCAACCCAGTGAGTGTTTGAGGTCACAGGCTGATGAAGCCAACAGGACCACATCATCTGCAAAAAGCAGTGATGAGACCCTGAGCCCACCAAACTCAAGACCCTCCTCCCCCGACTACGCCTCAAAATTCTGTCCATGAATATCACAAACAGGATTGGTGACAAGGTGCAGCCCTGGTGGAGGCCAACCCCCACCAGAAATGACTCCGACTTACTGCAGAGAACCTGAACACAGCTCTCGCTTTGTGAGTACAGAGATATTGGATGGCCCTGAGAAGGGACCCCCCATCACGCTATACTCCCACAGCCCCTCCCGGTACCCGATCATAAGCCTTCTCCAAGTCCATAAAACACATGTAAACTGGATGGGCATATTCCCAAGCCCCCTCCAGGATCCTTGTGAGAGTGAAGAGCTGATTGGTTGTTACACGGCCAGGACGGGGAACCTGCATTGTTCTTCTTCAATCCAAGGTTCATTTGTCGGACAAACCCTCCTTTCCATCACCCTGGAGTAGACTTTACCAGGGAGGCTGAGTGGTGTGATGCCCCTGTAATTGGCACACACTCTCTTCTCCCCTTTTTTAAAATATAGGGACCACCACCCCAGTTTGGCATTCCTTAGGGACTGTCCCAGACCTCAACGCAATGTTAAAGAAAAGTCTTATCCAAGACAGTCCCTCCACACCCAGAGCCTTCAGCATTTCTGGACAGATCTCATCAACCCCTGTGGCTTTGCCACTGCAGAGTTGTTTGACTACCTCAATGACATCTATCAGGGAAATTGAGGATTATCCCCCATCTGCTTTCAGCTCTGCCCCTACTATAGAGGGTGCTCCA
This sequence comes from Thalassophryne amazonica, assembly GCF_902500255.1. Lineage (NCBI taxonomy): Eukaryota > Metazoa > Chordata > Actinopteri > Batrachoidiformes > Batrachoididae > Thalassophryne > Thalassophryne amazonica. The sequence continues at coordinate 138,995,600 of NC_047106.1, forward strand.
GTCTGATGCAGGAGTTCCTCAAAGTGTTCCTTCCAGTGTCCGATTACCTCCTCAGTTGAGGTCAACAGAGTCCCACTCTTACTGTAGACAGCTTGGATGATTCCCCATTTTCCTCTCCTAAGGTGCCTCTCAGTCCGTCAGAAGCACCATGGTGTCCGCTGAAAGTGCTTCTCCTTGGTCACTCTGAACTCATACCACACACGCTGCTTTGCCTCCCTCACATCAGAGGCTGCAGCCCTTTGGGCCTGTCGGTACATGGAACTGCCTCCAGAGTCCTCTGAGATAACATATCCTGGAAGGACTCCTTTTTCAGTGGGATGGCTTCTGTGACTCTAGATTGGGTAATGTTTATAAAGTAGGTAGCTGACATTTTTCAAGGGTGGTAACAAATGATGCTAAGTTTCTATAATGAGTTGGAAAGGTTTGTGAGTCCAGAATATTTTTAGAACCTGAAACCTTAGATCTCAACAGTTTTTAGAAGAGAAACTCAACCCTTTAAATTTCCCATTAAAGCATTTTAATATTAATTTACTGTCTTAATGTATTTATAAACTGTTTAGATTATTACATACACACTATTATTATTATCATTATTATTTCATTTTATTAGTCATTTGATTTTTAAATGGACCACAGTGGAAATAAGTGTTCACTTTCTTGTCTTCCATGTATTTTTAACGTATGTACAACTATATTATGTACTTACGCTGAACTTACTAAATAAAATCCTGCACACACATGGAGGCATGCACGCTTTTAATATATACATGATCCATTGCTCAGTGTTGTTAGCTAATTTTTACACACCCACAAACAGGGACGTGGCAGAAGACATCAAGGGCACTATTCTTCCCACTCATGGTAACGGCAACATGACACTTAACTAAACCAATTGAACTACAACAACACAACAAATCAATAACACTAACAATACTGTTCAATTAACATGAACCACAGTAACAACATTTAAAACCCCAAGACCCAAAACTCCCATGGTGGAACAATGTCCATTGTTCACTGTTGTTAGCTAATTTCTCCAAAAATATTAGTCCTATCAAATTTCTGTTTTCACAGCATTCATCCTTGACCCAAAATACGTAAGCATACCAAATGGCAAATGTCAGCTGTCTCCAGTTTCTCTGTGATCGAAGCCATACCCACACATGGGCAAGCTTGGAACAACCTCCTAGTCACACTCAGGGAGAGCACCACTTTCAGAACCTTCAAAGGACAGTTGAAAGCTTGGTTACTGGCAAATCAGACATGCAACCATCTGTAGCCTAACTGTGGAGGCACCACTCAAGTTTTTTTCTTTCTTTTTTTTATGTTAATAAATGGTTTAGTAGTCTTTACACAACAAACTTGTGTAGGACACCCTGTGCAATATTTACACTTGTGCACGTGCAGATGAGTGTATTGGGTAACGTGTAGTACAACCCAGTACTGTAATACGCAGTTCAATCAGGCACTGAAGCACTTTGCACGTAGCACTTGTCACTTTAATGCAGTACTTTTGCACCTCAATCACCCATCATCATAAAACTCTTTTGGTTCCTCCACCTGTCGGCTGCTTATTAATGATCAGTTGTTGCCTCTTTGAATTTGTAAATATTTGTATGTATATTCAGTTTTAATTGTTTTCTGTCATGATTGATTTGTTTTGGTATGTTGTGTGTTCTTAGTCTGTTTCTATGTTACTGGGACTACGGATGGAAATTAGCATCCTGCTACAATCCGGCATATTTACATGTAACTATGTTCATCAATATGCACTGTCCCATTTCAAATAAACATGACTTACTTACTTACATGCATGCATACACGCACACCAAGGCCACTTGACTACTATAATATAGATTTTACATGGCTGTGTAAGATGAGGCCTTTTTTGTTTTTTGGTAAGACAGGTATAAATGTTGTCTCTTTCGAAAATACGTAATATTGAAGCCTGGTGATCCAGCATATCGGGGCTTGAATGTTGAGGACCCCAGTGGCTGGAGTACATTTTGGTGTTCGTCACTGGTGCTTAATAGTCCAACACAAACTTTAAATAGGGGTCTAAATTGTTCTCAGTAGTCCATGAGGTCGTCCACTGACCGTGTACAGACTGCTGTCTGCTTTTCTCACTCCAGCAAAAATTTGCGTCAGAATTTTTCCAGCTTTTTATCCTAACAGCTCTTCATGGCTCCAGATGGCGTACAGCTTCATTGATTTCTTTTTTGTGCGTGTATGTTAGAAGAATTAGCAGCATCAATTACCTCCTTCAAATGGTCTTCCACCAGCAAAACAAACTCCGCCATGTTTATCTAAACACCGCCCCCGTACTGTGAGCATGCATGGTGGTCAGAGCGTGCAACAGCACATTTCATATAGCACCAAAATTGCGTGCTAATGTAAGGATAAGTAGACCCTGATTGTGTTCATATGCTTTTGTTTATTCTTCTGTTAATTGTCATTTATCTTGTTCCTTTTTTTTAATTTAAGTGTTAGTTATACATTCTAGACCTGTGCTGTCGGGCATTACAGAAATGGAGCAGTAGCCCAACCTTGACACTAGGGGGAGGAGCTACTTAGGTGAGTGCTGCTCCTCCCTCTGTTTGAAGTGCCGAAGAAGTACTTCAGAGAAGTACAGTAAATTGAAAGGGCCAGAGAGTTGGAAGCAGGACAGTACGTCTCATTTTTGTAATATAAATGTCTGTGTTTTACAGGTAAGCTTACAGGAGTTAGGTAATAAGATATGGGAAGTACAGCGAAAACGGGAGCTGTGTGATGTGGTCAAAAGAGATGAATGTAGCAGCTAACCCTTACCAAAAAGTAGTACATGCAAGTATGTTTCAAGTATACTTCCAGTTTACTTTTTATATACTTATCAGTACTATTTTTTGGTAAGGGAAGGTAAGCTAAGAGAAGCTAAGTGTTGCTGGTTAAAAAGAACAACCATGGGGTTTTCCTGAGTGTGACTGTATACACCCATTGTGCCTAAATTTAAGTAAAATAGTAAAGCTAGACCAGAACTCCATCCTATAATATGTAATTTAGTTAAGTATGTCTTAGTGGTTTAAACTAGTGTCCATGCCTGTGATGTCATTTCTGTTCATGTGTGTAATATCACATTCTGTTGCAAGTGCCGAAGAAGTACTTCAGGTGGCAGAGTTGGAAGCAGGACAGAACGTCTCATTTTTGTAACCGTATAAGTGTCCGTGTTTTACAAAACCCTCAAGTAAATAACCACACTTGATGTCATTATTCATGTGCGCAACAAAAACTGGTGTCAGAAGTGGGATCGGTGGTGCTACTGCGAAGCAGTGAAGGTGGAGATTCAACATGCACGATGGAGACAGACAGAGACGGCACTGGAGCGACTGCATGACAGGTTGAGTGAGATCCTCATGCAGTTGAAGGTTGAACAGCTACACAAACTCTGTTTGCAAGCTCAAATCTCCACTGATAGAGTGACAAAGAACCTCACGGTGATCAGAAAAATAAGTGAAGCAGTCAATTCTGCCATAGGGATTGAAGATTATGAGGTGGAATATCCATTCCTTTTCCACTTATTAACATATGCTGAAGAATTAAAGGAAAAGAATGCCCAAGTTCAGGTGGACAAGAATAAAACCAGTCAAGATGCTGGAGCTTTGGACAGTCTACACCAACAGTATGCCGCACTGCAGCTAAATTTCCAGGCCTCTACAGAGAAACTGGAGAAAGAGATGGTGAAACTGGCCAAACAAATTCCCTCCCAGGTGGCCAATCCGCTGACTGCACCAACAACTTTATCAGTTCTCCAACCCCCTGAGGTAATGATATGTAGGGAATTTAACATCAATGGACAAATTGGAGAAAAGGGCCAGAGAGACAAACTGTCTTATCCAAACCTGATGCATCAAACCGAAATGGGGCTTGAAAAAGCACACTGAGGCAGACATTATTGAAACTGTGGTCAGAGCCATCAGTCCAGGCCTAAGCCTTTGTAATACATTAGAACTCAAAACAGACCTTACCATAACCTAGCGTCATACCTTTTTTTAAAGGGACCCTAGAAAGAGGATGCCTCCACAGGTCTTTATGATCGACTGATAAATATCTCGCAAGAAAGTAATGAGTCCCCACAGAACTTCTTATTCCGGGCTACTGAGCTACAAGAGAGACTTCTGGCACCCTCGAGAGAGCCAGATGTAGTTGAAGCACATAGTCCTGAATTCATACAGAGAAAGTTCTTGAGAGCTGTGGATACAGGCCTAGGCAATGAAAATATTAAATACCAAATCATGAGTTATCTGGATGATCCTACAGTGACTGATGATGCTCTGATTGCTAAGATTAATGAAGCTACCAGTCTTGAGTGGGCAAGGCAACAGAAGTTCAAAAAAAGCAGCAGAGAACAGAAAGTAAGGGAAATGAGAACAGATGTGCAACCAGTAGAAGAAGCATCTGTTGGTGCAGTTGGGGGGTGGGGTGTGTGTGTGGGGTGAACAGTTCTCCACACTGTCAAAAGAGAAAGTTATAAAGACATAACCAATGTCTCCTAGAAAATCAGACCTTCTTGACATCATCAGTAAATTAAAAGAGGAAATTACTGAGATTAAGGGTGCTATTAAAGAGTCACATAAAGCATCTCTCCAGCCCCATCCAAGCAGGAGACCCAGCTGCAAAACTTGTCAGGATGCCAACACAGTGGAGGACTGTGACTATTGCTTTAAATGTGGACAAAGTGGTCTCCTGTCCAGGGGATGTTTGGTCAGGAAGAAGCCCTCAGAAAGGCCAGAGTGAATCCATATGTCAGTTTGCATTGCAAATGCTGTAGTTCCAGGACCCCAGCAGGGGGCGCTCCAAAATGTTTATGAGATCATCACTGGTAGTACTAAATACTTGAAGGCAAAGGAAGCTGCTAGCACATGTAACAAAGAGAAGGAAGACATCTGTGTCAGTCTTCTCTCCCCAAAACGAAGAACTCAACTCCTAAATCTTAATGGAAAGAAATACATGATAACGAGTGAACACAAGAGCCTTGTGGAACACTGGGCCACAGGTCTGTCTCATAAATGAGTGGAGACAACAGCACATTCCCCATACTACAGAGAGAAGTATCTTGGAGATCCTATGGCCAGGTACTTTAGATGGGAGGGCACATGAGACCACACAGATGGAGCTGCTAGTGCCAGTTTTAGTTGCTCATGAAGAGAGGGTGGCTGAGGAACCAATTATTGGGTTCAACATAATTGAATACCTGTTGGAGAGAGGCACAGAACCACCACATATAGTTACAGAAGCAGTCAGCACAGCATTTTCTTTTGAATGTAAGAAGAAAGAAGTCTTCCTAAAAGTGATGAAAAGTGGAGAGGACCGAGTAGGACAAGGTACAGTGAAAACAGGGAGGGAGCTCTCCAAAATTCCAGCTGGTCAAACAAAAGCTCTAAAGCAGGGGTAGTCAACTTCAGTCCTCAAGGGCCGGTATCCTGCAACTTTTAGATGCATCTCTGCTTTAACACACCTAAGTCAATTAGCAGCACTCTGGAGAACGTGACTGCATACCGAGGAGGTAATTGAGCCATTTAATTAGGGTGTGTTGGACCAGGGACACATCTAAAAGTTGCAGGACACCGGCCCTTGAAGACTGGAGTTGAATACCCCTGCTGTAAAGTGTAGTGTGATAGCAGGCCCGCTTCCATTGCCAAGATGTCCTGATTGAACCCAACTCACTTCTCCAGTTAGAGGGATTACAGTTCAAAGAGAGTATAGTCATCTTACAACCAGGTCCCCTGTCCCAGTTCACCATCCCACTCACAAATAACACAGCTCATGACATCTGATTTACAACCCAGAACTGTGCTCGGACAAACCCAGATGGTCAAAACTATCTTCCCAGCCACCACAAAACGGGTGGATATAAGTCAGCTACAAAGGGAAGTGCCCCTCACAAGTATCCACTCAAACGGCAGAAAAGCAGTGAATTGGACAAGCACATGAAAACAACGACCATCAGGATGCTTGGGATCCACCAGTCCCTATTTCCCATCTTTCCCCCATGCAACAGCAGGAAGTGAAACGACTACTGAGAGAAGAGAGTAATGCATTCGCTCGGGATGAATGGGCAGCATTCATTCTCTGCAGTTGAAGATCCACTTCAATGACCCCACCCCAGTAAGGCGAACTTATGTCTCAGTTCCAAAACTGCTCCACAAAGAGGTAAAAGAATACCTGGAAGATCTGTTAAATAGGGGATGGATAGCTAAGTCCAAATCTTCCTATTCTAGTCCCATAGTGTGTGTGTGGGAAAAAAAAAAAAAACCCGGGAGCCTCAGGTTGTGTTGTGACTATAGAGAACTAAATCAGAAGTCAATCCCTAATCGCCATCCAATCCCGTGCATACAAGACATGCTCAACACCTTGAAAACTGTTGGGATGTATTTCATACTACAGAAATTACATTCCAAACTTTTCACACATAACAAAGCCCCTGTACAAGCTTCTCTCCACCAAAAAGACAGTGAAGGGAAAGCACAAATAAAGAAAACAAGACAAAAAGACACAAAACAAAGGGGGCCAATTACCTTCATCGCACCCAGTCCAGTGGTCAAGTCAACAAGTTTTAAGTCAACTGATTGATTTCCTGTCCGAGCCACCAGTCCTTGGATATCCTTATTACGAACAGACAGTCAACAGACTGTGATGCTTCTCAGGAGGGGCTCGGAGCCGTACTTTACCAGAGGCAGCACGGACAATTGGTTGTGATCGCATATGGGTCCAGGACTTTAACTGCCCCGGAGAAAAACTACCACCTGCATTCGGGCAAGTTGGAGTTCCTGGCCCTCAAGTGGGCCAGGGACTATCTTTACTACTGTCCACCATTCAGTCTATACTGACAACAACCCACTCACATATGTGCTCACCACAGCCAAGCTGAATGCCACCACACACAGGTGGGCAGCTGAGCTTGCTGATTTCTAGTTCTCCATCAAATACCGGCCAGGTCGCACTAACAGAGATGCTGATGGTCTGTCACACATGCCACTACATATGGAACAATGCAGGCCTGCACCCAATCAATGACACCGGAAGTGATGGACAGTGTTACACAGGCTCTCGCTGTGCAGATGGAAGAAAGTTATCCCTGGCTCTGTCCCCTGACAATCTAAACTGTGTTAGCAGAGGAGAGTGAGGAAGTGAAGCTGTTTGGATTGGAAATCCCAAAGGAGACCCTAAGACAAGCACAAGAACAAGATCCTGTGACTGGTGAAATACTTAAGTATGTCCTCTTCAACAACTGGCTGAAAGCTGGAAAACGGGTCAGTAACAGGGACATAGCTATTCTGGTGAGGGGAAAAACAGAAAGTGCACATTGATGATGATGATGATCTCCCGTACAGGAAAACCGCAAGTCGGTCACAGCTCCTCCTGCCAAAGACGTTTCATCGCCAGGTGTATAAGGAACTGCATGAAGAAATGGGCCACCTAGGGGTAGAGAGTATACTGACTCTTGTAAGAGGTCGCTTTTACTGGCCCCACATGCAGAGAGATGTGGAACATTACATCACCCAGGTGTGCGGTTGTCTAAAAAACAAGTGTCCCAACAGGTCAACCAGAGCTACCCTCATTAACATCGTCAGCAGAACTGGTTTCCATTGATTATTTACATTTAGAGACGTGTAAGGGAGTATATGAATATATCCTTGTTGTGATGGACCACCTCACACGGTTTGCCCAAGCTTACCCCTGCAAAGACAAATCATCTAAAATGTCTGCTGACAAGATCTGGAGGGATTTCGTGCTGAGATTTGGATTCATTACTCGTCTGTATCACAACAAGGAGTGGGAAAATGGACTCTTTGCCAAGCTGGAGGAGTACAGCAGAATCAAGGGGTCCAGAACCACACCATACCACCTGCAGGGCAATGGCCAGGTCAAAAGATCTAATCAAACACTGCTGGCTATGCTCAGATATCTCCCCTTGACAGTAAAAGCAGATTGGAAAGCATCCCTGGCCAAGGTGGTCCACGCCTATAACTGTACTCGCAGTGAGGCCACTGGTTATGCACCTTACTTTCTCTTATTTGGAAGGAACCCCAGACTCCCTGTTGACATAATGTTTGGCCTGTAAGTAAAAGATCAGGGCTCATCCCACAGAGACTATGCAGAGAAATGGAGAGCTCAGATGGATGCTTTGTACAAGCTAGCCTCAGACACAGCCTGCAAAAAAGCCATGTGGGGAAAAGCTCTCTATTACAGGAAGGTCCATAGTGCTGAGTTGTTTCCAGGATGTAGAGTGGTGGTCCGTAATGTAACTGGAAGAGGAGGGCCTGGGAAATTAAGGTCATATTGGGAGGAACAGGTGTACATTGTTACACAGAGGAGACAACAGGACAGTCCAGTGTATGAGATCTAGCCAGAGGAAGAGGACCAACAAAAGTGGTGCATAGAAACCTCCTGCTGCCATGTGAGTTCCTGCCGATGGAGAAGGTGGACTCTCCTGTGGAGCCAAGGAAAAAGAAGAAGAAAAGCAACACACGGAGTCACGAAGAACTACAGCAAGAATGCAGCTCGGAGGATGAGGATGAATGGAGAGGAATCAGATGGCAAAGTGATGAAAGAGAACATGTGAAACAGTCTCAACAGAGAGAAGTATCATGGTTTGATCCAGCGGCTGGAGAAGTCAGAGCAGACAGTCGGGATGGGGGAACTGATTCAGAGTACCAGCTCAACTAGCAGGAAGAAGTGATGGAGTCACACAGCTTTGAGAGGTCATCAACCCACCCGTCTGATGAGTCTGCATGCAGTGGCATTGATCAGGATGATCAGCAGTCATCTGTTCAAGAAAGTTAACTTACCATGAGTTGGGCATGCCTATCATGTCACATGAATGAGTAATTTTGTCAGGATTACAATCTGACAATTGAGTGAGAAAAAATAAGTAAAGTTTGCTTTTCCTGTTAAGGATATTCAGAGTTGTTATTGTTAGAAATTCCAGTCATAGTAAGAGTTTTATTTGAATGAGTGGTAACATATGATTACTACCATTCTGCATGTTAAGTCTCAAAAGGGAGTTTATTGCTATTGGTGAAGTACCTTACTCAGTACTGATGCAGATACCCGTAGTCCTGACTGGCTGCAGTGGACCGTCGACACCGACTGCAAGCATATGGCATTAAGTGGTGATACGTGTCATATGGTTTACTGGAATTCACAGTGATGCATGTTTAGAGACTGTAAACTGACTCTATGTAGAAGTAGCCTTCCTAAGTGCAGGACACCTGAGCATGTGGACACCATGTTGTCATAATGTCGGGACAACATTAAATTTTGGAGGGGAGAGTGTAAGGATAAAGAGACGCCACCCCCCATTTTATTTATATAATTTTGTTTATTCTTCTGTTAACTGTCATTTATCTTGTTCTTTTTTTATTTAAGTGTTACAGTTACACCTTCTAGACCTGTGTTGTCAGGCATTACAAAAATGGAGCAGTAGCCCTTCCTCGACACGAGGGGGAGTAGCTACTTATGTGAGCACGGCTCCCACATCTGTTGCAAATGCCGAAGAAGTGCTTCGGGCGGCAGAATTGGATGCAGGACAGAATGTCTCATTTTTGTACAGTGGTGGGTACAGCTAACCAAAAAGTTAGCTTTGATAACCATTAATCAGATAACTGAAAAGTTATCTTTTATGATGATAAACCGATAAACTGCTAAAAAATGTATCCTTATTACAGATAACCGATAACTTTTAGTATTGATTTGAACGCGGCCACATCAGATTTACACTGTCGGCTTCTGATAAACCAGTTTCACTTTAAGCACCACAGGGGCTGCTGGGTAAATTCAAGGATCACAAACACACAAGGCCGCGCAAAAAATGAAAGAATAAAAAATAAAACCCAAAACACTATCATCTTTCAAAAGCAGTAAAACACAGTATTAGAAGCCACAGTTTATCTCGGTATTAGATAACCATCATTTATGTGCTAAAAACTGCTGCTTTTTTCAACCTTGCAGCTTAAAGAACCAAAATACGTCCATTAATGCATTGATTGGCAGAGTAAAAGACATGTAGTAAATATAAATTCTTACCTGTTAGTTTCAGTGGGATTCATCTGGGAAAAAAAAATGTCCTGAGATTATCCAAAACAGCCTAAACCAGGGGTGCCCAAGTTCAGTCCTCGAGATCTACCTTCCTGACACTCTTAGATGTCTCCCTGTTCCGACACACCTGAATCCAATGAAAGGCTCATTAAAAGCCTGCTAACGAGTCTTTCATTGGATTCAGGTGTATTGGAGCAGGGAGACAACTAAGAGTGTCAGGAAGATAGAGCTCGAGGACCGAACTTGGGCACCCCTGGTCTAATCGGTGAAGAAACGTCCCAGTCTGTACACAGCTGCACCGTGAAAGCTCCTCTGTCCCACCGAGTCTTGGAGATACCATCAGCCACAAAGAAATAAAATACAATAATGTTAAAATTATTCTGTTTTGTTTTTGTGTGGAGCGGACGATAACACTTCTTCTTCTTTCGGATCCAATGGCGGACGGCACCAGATTAAGGTGCATTTATCGCCACCTACCGGACTGGTGAGTAATAGCTGAGATTTTATAAAACCTTAACTCCTGGCAGCCAGAATAATTTGTTTAGATGCGATGAAGTAATACGGTGTCCTTTAGATATTTAAATAATTCTTTTTGCATGATCTGTGATGGGTTTTGCAGCAGATTTCCAAGGGACAAGCGACGGAAACACTGTAACGTCCAAAGTGAACCTGAACTACACCACCTACAATGATACCTGCGTTGACCGACCAATCATGTTTTGCGCCTAATGATGACATCATTAGCAAGCGACAGCCATAAATAAACACACAACAGATGGACTAAAATGTTCGATTTTAGGGTTTACAAACGTTTTTGACTGTTAAACTTTGCTCACTTTACCAGAAAAAAAATTAAAGTTATTGGAACTAAATTTATCAGAAGATAATTGGTCTGATGATGGTTTTAAAGCTTATCTGAAAAGCTAATCCTCTAGCAAAAACATTAGCTTCGATAATTATCTGCTATCGGATTAGCTGGACTGTGCCCACCACTGTTCTTGTAACAGTATAAATGTCCGTGTTTTACAGGTAAGCTTACAGGAGTTAGGTTATAAGATATGGGAAGTACAATGAGAATGGGAGCTGTGGATAACAGTGAGAATGTCAGCCAGTAATCACCGTTATGTTGTTAAAAGAGATGAATGTAGCAGCTAAGGTAAGCTAACAGAAGCTAAGTGTTGCTGGTTAATGAGAACAACCACAGGGTTTTCCTGAGTGTGATTGTATAAACCCATTGTGCCTAAATTTAAGTAAAATAGTAAAGCTAGACTAGAACTCCATCCTATATTATGTAATTTAGTTAAGTATGTCTTAGTGGTTTAAACTCGTGTCCATGCCTGTGACGTCATTTCTGGTGTGTAATATCACCTGTTGCAAGTGCCGAAGAAGTACTTCGGGCGGCAGAGTTGGAAGCAGGACAAAACGTCTTATTTTTGTAACAGTATAAATGTCTGTGAATTACAGAACCCTCAAGTAAATAACTTTACCCACCACACACTTGATGTCATTATTCATGTGCACAGCACTAAAAAAGAACTATTGCACAGTCAATGAAACACAACGGCAAATGGTATGAATAATCCATGTCACGTGACATACAAGCCACCAATCAAATGACAAGGATCCACTCAGCCGTTATATAATGGACTTTATTTTCTGCAAAGGACAGATGTTTGACAGCTTCAGCAGCCAAAGTGGTCATACATCAAAATGTCTTTGGATTTATTGCTGTCAAATGACGTCAACTGCAATTTACTCAAGACAAACATATTGCTGCCCCCCCCCCACCACCTTTAATGCAATTTGACTTATTGACATTTATTTATTGATCAGCCATCACATGGCCTCATTTGCTCAAGAGCTGAAGTATTGTGAAGCACTCTCCTCCACAATGAAACTTTTTAAATTAATAAAAATAAATGGGTCGACCCAAAATTGGTAATTGATCTTTGTGCAGACAGCATCCCAGCCGGTCCAAGTCAGTGTCACTGGCAGGAATCCAGTCATCCTGCCTCTCCATCAGGAACCACGAGTAACAGGAGTGGGGCCTTAACGGATTAATTATTTATCCTAGAAGATGACTAATACTAAATGTAAGTCTTCAGATAGACTGTTATCATTTGACTTGTTGATGTAGTTCTTTATTTAACCTAGGCCGCCTTACCAGATCTTCCCCAGAGACTGGGGGAGCTCAGCGATCAGCAGCACATACAGAATGCATGATCCTAAATCATAAATAATTCCCATCTTCTTCTCTGTGTTGAATTTTGTTATGTTTTTCTGCATCATCACCTCAGTAAAACAGTCGTCTTATACACCAGAGACATAACCTGTGTTGCACTCCTGCAGTGCTGTCATCGCCAGGGTTGCCAACTTTGGTATTTTGGCTGGAGAGAGACTCTGTGTGCGCACAGTGCATGCTGAAAATTTTTTGTAACTGTAAAAAAACAAAAAAACAAAACAGACCTTGTGTTTGATTCTTCTCCTCTCCACGTACATGATTCCAAAATATTTCAGTAAGTTCATGCTCTACAGGCATGTAAGAGGCAAATAATGACAAGTGCTTAAAATGGTTGGGGGACAAGAGGGCCCTGGTGGGGGGCCTAGGGGGCTTTGCCCCCCAGACCCCCCACCAGGCTGAATGGTTTTATCCATGCTAATGCTCCCCAGAACCATTTTCTGCACTGAATTTGCAAGGAGCATTAAGGAGGATGGAGTTTATCCAACTTTTTACAAGCTGGAGAAAATCGGTCTTTATATGCAGCAACTTCTGTTCCCGTGAAAGTCTTCTCTCCAAAACTGGAGAGAAGAGGAACAGACACCGCTGAATTGATCTTGTTTTTCAATAAAAACCTTTGAAGCTCCAAATCCACTTCATTTTGTACAACTATGGTCATAACATTTGTAGCTGAGCATTCCTCAGGTGAAGATCTGTGGGGCTTCGTCCTTCAAAGACACTGGTGCTAAACTGTTTAATGGTCCACCTCATCAAATTAGAGTTAGTGAATCAAAGCCTCTTTTTAAAAACAGGGTCAGTTTTTATTCCAAGAATTATCTCAACAACAGAACAATCAATTTATTAATTATTTAGCAAAAAAATAAATATAAATAAATAAATAAAGAACACTATATATACTCAACAAAAATATAAACGCAACACTTTTGGTTTTGCTCCCATTTTGTATGAGATGAACTCAAAAATCTAAAACTTTTTCCACATACACAATATCACCATTTCCCTCAAATATTGTTCACAAACCAGTTGAAATCTGTGATAGTGAGCACTTCTCCTTTGCTGAGATAATCCATCCCACCTCACAGGTGTGCCATACCAAGATGCTGATTAGACACCATGATTAGTGCACAGGTGTGCCTTAGACTGCCCACAATAAAAGGCCACTCTGAAAGGTGCAGTTTTGTTTTATTGGGGGGGGATACCAGTCAGTATCTGGTGTGACCACCATTTGCCTCATGCAGTGCAACACATCTCCTTCGCATCATCCATGAAGAGAACACCTCTCCAGTGTGCCAAATGCCAGCAAATGTGAGCATTTGCCCACTCAAGTCGGTTACGACGACGAACTGGAGTCAGGTCGAGACCCCGATGAGGACGACGAGCATGCAGATGAGCTTCCCTGAGATGGTTTCTGACAGTTTGTGCAGATATTCTTTGGTTATGCAAACCGATTGTTTCAGCAGCTGTCTGAGTGGCTGGTCTCAGATGATCTTGGAGGTGAACATGCTGGATGTGGAGGTCCTGGGCTGGTGTGGTTACACGTGGTCTGCGGTTGTGAGGCTGGTTGGATGTACTGCCAAATTCTCTGAAACGACTTTGGAGACGGCTTATGGTAGAGACATGAACATTCAATACACGAGCAACAGCTCTGGTTGACATTCCTGCTGTCAGCATGCCAAAAGCACGCTCCCTCAAATCTTGCGACATCTGTGGCATTGTGCTGTGTGATAAAACTGCACCTTTCAGAGTGGCCTTTTATTGTGGGCAGTCTAAGGCACACCTGTGCACTAATCATGGTGTCTAATCAGCATCTTGATATGGCACACCTGTGAGGTGGGATGGATTATCTCAGCAAAGGAGAAGTGCTCACTATCACAGATTTAGACTGGTTTGTGAACAATATTTGAGAGAAATGGTGATATTGTGTATGTGGAAAAAGTTTTAGATCTTTGAGTTCATCTCATACAAAATGGGAGCAAAACCAAAAGTGTTGCGTTTATATTTTTGTTGAGTTTATGTGTGTATGAATGTATGTTTTCTTGTGAGTATTTTATTGGGCCACAATGGAAACAAGCTTTTTTTTTTTTTTTTTTTTTGCTTTTTTCTGTTACCCTGTATTTTATGTATTTTCTCAGCAGATGTTAACAGCTGTTTCGGGTGCACGCCATATCCTCTCTTTTCATTAAGAAACAATGTGCCTGTGGTCTGGTCTGGTCTAATCTAGTCATTAACAGAAAATAAATGGGAGATATTTTTAATTTGGCATGACATTTCTTACTTGAGCGTGAGATTGATGCTGAAAGCGTGTGTCTCACGCCAGATGCGTGAGAGTTGGCAACCCTGCATCTGGAAGTTCCAACATGTGTGTCTGGATTTAATCTTGTACAAAAGGAAACTGAGCTGTATTCCAATTTCAAATCTGGAAAACCTGCACAGCACCAGGTTAAAAGTACACTGGAAAGACTCTTCTCAAAGCTAGTTTATCCAATTTAGCATTCCTGCTACCAAATGACTTCACAGGAACAACGTGGGAATTCATGTGCACGTCCTTTGGGCTTTCCTGGGATCTATTCTGAGAGTTTAAATAAATGAGGGAACATGGAAAAAGAGACAAGAACTGATGAGTAGGGAAGGAAATCAGATGAGAGGTGAGCTAGCAGTCGCAGGTGCTTTGTTAGCATTGATAAAGACGTATATAGCTATAATAGCTAGTACATGCTAAAATTAATGAAAGACACAATTAGCATATTGTTGAAAAATGTGGAATTTCATTATTAATTTGGTTACTTAGCAATAGGTCACAGTTCAGTGACATGTTTCCTGGAAGCATTGTTTTTTTATTTGTTGGAGCAGCAGTCGCACAGTGCGAACGCCACCTTTACGGCCTCATTTGCGGTGAGCGTTGTGTCTTTGTGCACAGGAGCATGGCTGCTTCATCCTGCCGGCTGTCGTACATGCTCCTCTGTGCCTCACACAGCCGTGGAACACGTTCAGGTTCTGCTAAAGTAGGGCAGCAGCAAAACCTGCTCTTACATGCACAGTGCCTGAAGTAAAAGCTGTGCAGGGTACTGCACGAGACGGCATCCATCAAAACATGAAAATAATACACCACCTTGGCTCAGCGCCTGGTTTCATAAAACAGTCTAATCTTGTTTAGTCAAATGAACTCACTTAGTTGACTAATTTTTTTGACGTTAGTTGTTGCACAAAGCACTTACTTGGCTAAAGTTTCACGTTACCTGACTAAAGTTTTTAGCCTGGTACAGAGGAGGATAATCTTATTTTAGTCAACAAACTTCAGTGTCTTACCTCAAAAAATGGTATCTGTCATGTACCACCACTTGATGGAACACTGAAGAGCTCCCCGACGTTGCTCGTATTCCTTCAAAAGGACAGGTTCCTCCGCTTTTGGCCGTGGTTGCAGCAGACGACTGTCATGGTGTGTTTGTGACAGTTCTTACATGAGTCACTGCACGTCGCTGCTACACTGAGCAACGCTGTGCGCACAAAAAGGCTTGACGAAAGTGTAGAAGAAGAAACTGAAGAGTAAAACTGCTAGGCTAAGAGCTAAGTACATCATTCTGCTGTTTGTACATGTCTGTAAATGTTAATAAAGCCAGTTAACGACACAAAGGCTACATAGTTCATGACGATGACCAACCCGGACGTAATCAAAACTGTATTGGAGCCGTCTCTTGGCAACGGCACGCGTGAGGCCATTATGCCCGTGAAATCTGTCGACTAAGGTAAGACGGCTAATCTACAAGCTTAACCGTCAATGTGAAATGGTGATTAGACAGATAATGTTGGGTGAGTAACCATAGTCAACCAAGTGGTGTGGCAGCGATGGTAAAAATCCACAGGATTTGTTTTTACTTTCTGCATTTACACATTATAGGTAAAATGGTAAATGGACTGCATTTATATCGCGCTTTTCCATCTGCATCAGATGCTCAAAATGCTTTACAATTAAGCCTCACATTCACCCCAGTGTCAGGGTGCTGCCATACAAGGCGCTCACTACACACCAGGAGCAATAGGGGATTAAAGGCCTTGCCCAAGGGCCCTTAGTGATTTTCCAGTCAGGTGGGGATTTGAACCCATGATCTTCTGGACTCAAGCCCAACAGCTTAACCACCAGACCATCACCTCCCCCACTCCCCAAAACACTTCATACTGTTTCTCTATGTACACAAAACATAGATTAAGGTTTTATATTCATATCCATACACAGAGCTGCAATAAGAGAAATCACTCTGAGCAACTTACCTCACATATCCTGGAGTTCTGACACAACCAAACAGCCAAGGGAGCCGATCTCAGGCATGCTTTTATTTCTGTCAGGCAGTAGGCACTTTCGGATGTGAGATGAGGACAGAAGGTGGTGACATTTGCATTTAGACACACAACAGTTTTGTGATAACACTGATTCAGTTTTTGTTGAAGAAATGTTTCCTGGAGACAAAGCTGGTCTGAAGGCAGAAAAAATATCACTGGTTCAAGTTTTACTCAGTGACACCCAACAGGCACATAGTTCTGGTTTAAAACTTGAACATATAACAAATCAAATTACCCAGCTTCAAATCAGAAAAAGCTGGGACAGTGTGGAAAATGCAAAGGAAAAACAAATGCTGATTCTTACTTTGGCTTCTATTTCATTGCAGACAGAATGAATCCAAGATATTTCATCTTTTATGTGGTCTACTTCATTTTTTGTTAATACATTCATTCCTGCATTTTAGGCCTGCAACACATTAAAAAAAATGGTGGAACATTTACCAGTTTGTAATGTTGGCATTCCTTCTCTTACAACACTTTAGGCCCCTTCACACGTAACACAATTGAGGCTGAATGGCGAACGAAGGATTCGAATGCCACTCATGAAAAATCGGAGCCGCCTCGAACGCCTCGTGCAGCAGTCTGCACCATTCGGCCACAGCACCTGCACTCTACATTCACGTGTCGCTCGCGCCGGAAACCCATTTGAACAGTGGGCAAGATGTGGTCGCACTGCCAACTGATCGCGCTCACATCATTCGCACGCCACGTCGAATGCAGGTTGGATAAATCATGCCACGGCCAAGGGGCTGCACAAAATCATCGGCAACATCGTACCATAGCTGAATGGTGCGGTCGAGGCAGCCTTCACACCAGCGGCTGAATGACGGCGAATGGCGTGCAAGTACCCATTCGACCCACTCTCGGCCAGAGTTCAGGTGCCATCCACTAACATCCAACACCACTCGCGGGGCACTCAGAGAATGCGGGGCCATTCACGCAGCCAGCATGAAAGTAGAGAGCAGGCGACCACTTTCAAGCTGCAGTCCAGCTGTTCGAAAGCTCAAAGGGTGGTCAGTGTGTTGTGTGCACCCCCAAGCAACAAAAATGACATGCGAGTGTGTTGTCCCTACCCTCCCAAAGGCAACAGAATGGCGTGCGAGTGTGTCACCCCCCCCCCCCCCCACCACCACCACCATTATCCAACATTGTTGAGGTGTCATCTTGAAGGTAACATATGTTGCTCTAACATTACAATATACCAAGGGCACTGACACAACCCTCACACCATGACAGACTCTGGATTTTAGACTTGTCTCCTTTAACGGTCCCGATGGTCCTTTTCGACTTTGGCTGGGAGCACACAACATCCATTTTTTCAACAATAAACAAATAAAATAATAATAATAAAAACATCTGGAATAATGCTACACATTTCCAGCGTGTGATGATTCAGCATCCGCCCTTTTCAGGTTTCAAATCCCACAAAACCTCAGAGAGGTCGCCGCGCTGTGAGATCTCAGTAACACTGAGAACTGCATTGAGATGCTCTGATCATGCTTCACTTTAACTGCACATGGACAACACCATTAACATTGCAACATAAAACTATTTTTATATTGTGCCTAAAACTCTCATGAATATACGAGGGCTGTCAATAAAGTAACGGTCCTTTTTATTTTTTTCAAAAACTATATGGATTTCATTCATATGATTTTACGTCAGACATGCTTGAACCCTCGTGCGCATGCGTGAGTTTTTCCACGCCTGTCGGTGACGTCATTCGCCTGTGAGCACTCCTTGTGGGAGGAGTCGTCCAGCCCCTCGTCGGAATTCCTTTGTCTGAGAAGTTGCTGAGAGACTGGCGCTTTGTTTGATCAAAATTTTTTCTAAACCTGTGAGACACATCGAAGTGGACACGGTTCGAAAAATTAAGCTGGTTTTCAGTGAAAATTTTAACGGCTGATGAGAGATTTTGAGGTGATTCTGTCGCTTTAAGGACTTCCCACGGTGCGAGACGTCGCACAGAGCTCTCAGCCGCCGTCGTCAGCCTGTTCAAGCTGAAAACCTCCACATTTCAGGCTCTATTGATCCAGGACGTCGTGAGAGAACAGAGAAGTTTCAGAAGAAGTCGGTTTCAGCATTTTATCCGGATATTCCACTGTTAAAGGAGATTTTTTTAATGAAAGACGTGTGGACGGATCCGCGCGTCCGCCACAGGAAAAACACCTCTGTTAAAAGCCTTAAGGACAAGTTGGAACATGTCCTGCTGTTAAACAATTTCTCATATACTCACTCCACTGAAAGCCATCAAAAGCCGCCTGGATTTTACAAATGGTTATCAACACGGAGGTGTTTTTCCTGTGCCGCCGCACCGCGTCGGCTGCGTCCCGACGCGCGGACCCGTCCGCACGTCTTTCATTAAAAAAATCTCCTTTAACAGTGGAATATCCGGATAAAATGCTGAAACCGACTTCTTCTGAAACTTCTCTGTTCTCTCACGACGTCCTGGATCAATAGAGCCTGAAATGTGGAGGTTTTCAGCTTGAACAGGCTGACGACGGTGGCTGAGAGCGCTGCGCAACGTCTCGCACCGTGGGAAGTCCTTAAAGCGACAGAATCACCTCAAAATCTCTCATCAGCCGTTAAAATTTTCACTGAAAACCAGCTTAATTTTTCGAACCGTGTCCACTTCGATGTGTCTCACAGGTTTAGAAAAAATTTTGATCAAACAACGCGCCAGTCTCTCAGCAACTTCTCAGACAAAGGAATTCCGAAGAGGGGCTGGACGACTCCTCCCACAAGGAGTGCTCACAGGCGAATGACGTCACCGACAGGCGTGGAAAAACTCACGCATGCGCACGAGGGTTCAAGCATGTCTGACGTAAAAACATATGAATGAAATCCATATAGTTTTTGAAAAAAATAAAAAGGACTGTTGCTTTATTGACAGACCTCGTATTTTCTGGGTTTTTAGACGTTGTTATTGCATTTGTTTTTTTTGTAAACATGCGAGAATCACAGTCTGTCTCTCTGTTATTTTCAGTGGGAGCTGCTGTGAGCTACGATCGCGTCCTGATCATGTCGTTCTGGGGGAAAGTGAAGTTTGCTCTTTAACATCTAGATTATTGTCCTTTACAACACTGTTTGTCCTCTTTGTTCCAGACTAATATATATAACATGTCTGAAATTTGGTTTGCGTTTATTAAATTCCATGCAGATTAAACATAGCAGACACGGATTATTTGTTATAATTGTTTTAGCAAGTTTTCAGGGTATCATGCATATAGTCTCTTATTAACGTGATGAAAAGCATAAAAATACATTTTTGCCTCCGCCAAGGAGGTTATGTTTTCGTCAAGTTTGTTTGTTTGTTTGTCTGTCTGTCTGTCTGTCTGATTGTCAGCAGGATAACTCGAAAGGTTTTGAACGGATTTTGATGAAATTTTGTGGAGTGGTTGGAAATTACAAGAGGAACAAGTGATTCAATTTTAGTGGTGATCCAGATCACGATCCGCTTCCAGGAATTTTTTAAAGGATTCTTCACCATTGTGATTTAGGGGGAATTTTGACATTCTAGTTTCTAACTCCACAAAAACAAGGCAGAAAGGCTTAAAAAAAAAATTAGGGTGCAACATAGTCCCATGTTATATCAAACAACAAAGTTTGGTGATGATTGGATCCGGATTCCGGATCTGGTGATCCAGAATATGCAAAAATATAGGGAAAATAGAAAATGTGTCAGTGTGAGGTGACAAATGAAGCTAGAGATGCACAACTCACACCAAATTGTGGCTGAATCTGTAGTGATTTAGTAAGGTGTCATCAGATTTGGTGTAGCTTCAAATGTTATGGAGCTAGATCCAGAAGAAAACCGCCATTACCGAAAAATCGTTTTTATACAATAACTTTTGAACTAATAAAGACATAAAAGTGATTCCAAGTTCTAGTGGTATGTTTTCATGGTCAAGGATGTCAAATATAAAGGAAAGAAAAGTGTATGTATCATAGTTTTGGTTGTAACACTGAATTGTTGAATAGATCACTGTGCCAAGGAGGGAATCTCTTTAGGGTCAGTGACCCTATGGCCTTGTGTAGCACATGCAACACTTAAATAATAGTTCTATTTCAGAATTTACTGTTATTTATTTAGAGAAGTGTTTCATAAATGTTAAAACAAATGCATATATTTGCAGTTTAGTTGAATAATAAATTGAATTGTGTCTCTTATTTGTTTTTGTCTATAAGCACATGCAATATCAATATCATTGCTCAGATGACAGTAGCTTCTGGGAAAGGTGCAAGTTGCAATAAACTGTGATGCCAAGCACTAAGGATACATGCTATCCAGTCACAGCAGATGAAACTTTTTGTTACTATCAATCAATCAATCAATCAATCAATTTTTTTATATAGCGCCAAATCACAACAAACAGTTGCCCCAAGGCGCTTTATATTGTAAGGCAAGGCCATACAATAATTATGTAAAACCCCAACGGTCAAAACGACCCCCTGTGAGCAAGCACTTGGCTACAGTGGGAAGGAAAAACTCCCTTTTAACAGGAAGAAACCTCCAGCAGAACCAGGCTCAGGGAGGGGCAGTCTTCTGCTGGGACTGATTGGGGCTGAGGGAGAGAACCAGGAAAAAGACATGCTGTGGAGGGGAGCAGAGATCGATCACTAATGATTAAATGCAGAGTGGTGCATACAAAGCAAAAAGAGAAAGAAACAGTGCATCATGGGAACCCCCCAGCAGTCTAAGTCTATAGCAGCATAACTAAGGGATGGTTCAGGGTCACCTGATCCAGCCCTAGCTATAAGCTTTAGCAAAAAGGAAAGTTTTAAGCCTAATCTTAAAAGTAGAGTGGGTGTCTGTCTCCCTGATCTGAATTGGGAGCTGGTTCCACAGGAGAGGAGCCTGAAAGCTGAAGGCTCTGCCTCCCATTCTACTCTTACAAACCCTAGGAACTACAAGTAAGCCTGCAGTCTGAGAGCGAAGCGCTCTATTGGGGTGATATGGTACTATGAGGTCCCTAAGATAAGATGGGACCTGATTATTCAAAACCTTATAAGTAAGAAGAAGAATTTTAAATTGTATTCTAGAATTAACAGGAAGCCAATGAAGAGAGGCCAATATGGGTGAGATATGCTCTCTCCTTCTAGTCCCCGTCAGTACTCTAGCTGCAGCATTTTGAATTAACTGAAGGCTTTTTAGGGAACTTTTAGGACAACCTGATAATAATGAATTACAATAGTCCAGCCTAGAGGAAATAAATGCATGAATTAGTTTTTCAGCATCACTCTGAGACAAGACCTTTCTGATTTTAGAGATATTGCGTAAATGCAAAAAAAGCAGTCCTACATATTTGTTTGTTTACAGTACTACTGCACTGAAAAAAAAATAGTTGAGAATACTTCACATTTGCAGGCAACAGTCTGCACTAAGACTGTTATGTTGTGCCAGTGATGAACTAACTTTTTTAAAAATTCAAAAAGAAAAAATAATATAGCACCTTCAACTGCACCACAGACTAAAACAGTTAAATGTGGTCTATTAAACATTAGGTCTCTCTCTTCTAAGTCCCTGTTGGTAAATGATATAATAATTGATCAACATATTGATTTATTCTGCCTAACAGAAACCTGGTTACAGCAGGATGAATATGTTAGTTTAAATGAGTCAACACCCTCGAGTCACACTAACTGTCAGAATGCTCGTAGCACGGGCCGGGGTGGAGGATTAGCAGCAATCTTCCATTCCAGCTTATTAATTAATCCAAAACCCAGACAGAGCTTTAATTCATTTGAAAGCTTGTCTCTTAGTCTTGTCCATCCAAATTGGAAGTCCCAAAAAACAGTTTTATTTGTTATTATCTATCGTCCACCTGGTCGTTACTGTGAGTTTCTCTGTGAATTTTCAGACCTTTTGTCTGACTTAGTGCTTAGCTCAGATAAGATAATTATAGTGGGCGATTTTAACATCCACACAGATGCTGAGAATGACAGCCTCAACACTGCATTTAATCTATTATTAGACTCTATTGGCTTTGCTCAAAAAGTAAATGAGTCCACCCACCACTTTAATCATATCTTAGATCTTGTTCTGACTTATGGTATGGAAATAGAAGACTTAACAGTATTCCCTGATAACTCCCTTCTGTCTGATCATTTCTTAATAACATTTACATTTACTCTGATGGACTACCCAGCAGTGGGGAATAAGTTTCATTACACTAGAAGTCTTTCAGAAAGCGCTGTAACTAGGTTTAAGGATATGATTCCTTCTTTATGTTCTCTAATGCCATATACCAACACAGTGCAGAGTAGCTACCTAAACTCTGTAAGGGAGATAGAGTATCTCGTCAATAGTTTTACATCCTCATTGAAGACAACTTTGGATGCTGTAGCTCCTCTGAAAAAGAGAGCTTTAAATCAGAAGTGTCTGACTCCGTGGTATAACTCACAAACTCGTAGCTTAAAGCAGATAACCCGTAAGTTGGAGAGGAAATGGCGTCTCACTAATTTAGAAGATCTTCACTTAGCCTGGAAAAAGAGTCTGTTGCTCTATAAAAAAGCCCTTCGTAAAGCTAGGACATCTTTCTACTCATCACTAATTGAAGAAAATAAGAACAACCCCAGGTTTCTTTTCAGCACTGTAGCCAGGCTGACAAAGAGTCAGAGCTCTATTGAGCTGAGTATTCCATTAACTTTAACTAGTAATGACTTCATGACTTTCTTTGCTAACAAAATTTTAACTATTAGAGAAAAATTACTCATAACCATCCCAAAGACGTATCGTTATCTTTGGCTGCTTTCAGTGATGCCGGTATTTGGTTAGACTCTTTCTCTCCGATTGTTCTGTCTGAGTTATTCTCATTAGTTACTTCATCCAAACCATCAACATGTTTATTAGACCCCATTCCTACCAGGCTGCTCAAGGAAGCCCTACCATTATTTAATGCTTCGATCTTAAATATGATCAATCTATCTTTGTTAGTTGGCTATGTACCACAGGCTTTTAAGGTGGCAGTAATTAAACCATTACTTAAAAAGCCATCACTTGACCCAGCTATCTTAGCTAATTATAGGCCAATCTCCAACCTTCCTTTTCTCTCAAAAATTCTTGAAAGGGTAGTTGTAAAACAGCTAACTGATCATCTGCAGAGGAATGGTCTATTTGAAGAGTTTCAGTCAGGTTTTAGAATTCATCATAGTACAGAAACAGCATTAGTGAAGGTTACAAATGATCTTCTTATGGCCTCGGACAGTGGACTCATCTCTGTGCTTGTTCTGTTAGATCTCAGTGCTGCTTTTGATACTGTTGACCATAAAATTTTATTACAGAGATTAGAGCATGCCATAGGTATTAAAGGCACTGCGCTGCGGTGGTTTGAATCATATTTGTCTAATAGATTACAATTTGTTCATGTAAATGGGGAATCTTCTTCACAGACTAAAGTTAATTATGGAGTTCCACAAGGTTCTGTGCTAGGACCAATTTTATTCACTTTATACATGCTTCCCTTAGGCAGTATTATTAGACGGTATTGCTTAAATTTTCATTGTTACGCAGATGATACCCAGCTTTATCTATCCATGAAGCCAGAGGACACACACCAATTAGCTAAACTGCAGGATTGTCTTACAGACATAAAGACATGGATGACCTCTAATTTCCTGCTTTTAAACTCAGATAAAACTGAAGTTATTGTACTTGGCCCCACAAATCTTAGAAACATGGTGTCTAACCAGATCCTTACTCTGGATGGCATTACCCTGACCTCTAGTAATACTGTGAGAAATCTTGGAGTCATTTTTGATCAGGATATGTCATTCAAAGTGCATATTAAACAAATATGTAGGACTGCTTTTTTGCATTTACGCAATATCTCTAAAATCAGAAAGGTCTTGTCTCAGAGTGATGCTGAAAAACTAATTCATGCATTTATTTCCTCTAGGCTGGACTATTGTAATTCATTATTATCAGGTTGTCCTAAAAGTTCCCTAAAAAGCCTTCAGTTAATTCAAAATGCTGCAGCTAGAGTACTGACGGGGACTAGAAGGAGAGAGCATATCTCACCCATATTGGCCTCTCTTCATTGGCTTCCTGTTAATTCTAGAATAGAATTTAAAATTCTTCTTCTTACTTATAAGGTTTTGAATAATCAGGTCCCATCTTATCTTAGGGACCTCGTAGTACCATATTACCCCAATAGAGCGCTTCGCTCTCAGACTGCAGGCTTACTTGTAGTTCCTAGGGTTTGTAAGAGTAGAATGGGAGGCAGAGCCTTCAGCTTTCAGGCTCCTCTCCTGTGGAACCAGCTCCCAATTCAGATCAGGGAGACAGACACCCTCTCTACTTTTAAGATTAGGCTTAAAACTTTCCTTTTTGCTAAAGCTTATAGTTAGGGCTGGATCAGGTGACCCTGAACCATCCCTTAGTTATGCTGCTATAGACGTAGACTGCTGGGGGGTTCCCATGATGCACTGTTTCTTTTTCTTTTTGCTCTGTATGCACCACTCTGCATTTAATCATTAGTGATCGATCTCTGCTCCCCTCCACAGCATGTCTTTTTCCTGGTTCTCTCCCTCAGCCCCAACCAGTCCCAGCAGAAGACTGCCCCTCCCTGAGCCTGGTTCTGCTGGAGGTTTCTTCCTGTTAAAAGGGAGTTTTTCCTTCCCACTGTAGCCAAGTGCTTGCTCACAGGGGGTCGTTTTGACCGTTGGGGTTTTACATAATTATTGTATGGCCTTGCCTTACAATATAAAGCGCCTTGGGGCAACTGTTTGTTGTGATTTGGCGCTATATAAAAAAAATTGATTGATTGATTGATTGCTCTGGGATTTAATGGAAATACACTGCGATCGGACAGGACATTTTATCTGATGTGAGTGAAAAATCTGTTGTACAAAATCCTTTATATACAGTGTCTATTACATGGAAAACAGTAGAAAAACATTGGGACTTTTTTGCCCAGTGACTGCGAATGTCTGGTTTATACAATGACAGTTTAGGTGAGTTTTGCTGTACATGGGACTGAACAATAAATTTACCTCTCAAAGCTTTGATGACCACCATGAGTCATGTGGCCATTTTTTTTTACTCATCATGTTGTTACTCTCTCAATTAAGGGACTCTACTCTCATGCCCCTCCTCCCCCTCCTCCTTGCTCTCACTGTCAATGCTGTTTTCGTCCGAGCTTTTTGGTAATGGGGGCCTTTAAACTGTAAAATAAACCACAAACTTCTGAATGTATCAGCATCTACGGACACTGAATCAACTCTGGATTATTTAATTGATGGAGGGTTTTTTCCCTTTAAGTCAGAGTGGAGAAAGACGCGCAGCAATATAAAACAGTAGTACGACACTATAAGCTTGAAATACATTCATATTGGTACATTTTTCAGCAACATTTCAGTTCACTTTTTGGAAAATCCGTGCTGGGAGGGACAGCCAATTTTAACCCAAGAGCCATGAGAAAATTTGCAGTGCTGGGTGGTACCGTCCGGCACTGCACACTGTAGCTAGAATCCTGTGTATAGTCATAGTGCATTCTAACATCATTCTGCATAGTCGTACTCTGGTTGAACAAAGTTTGACCTGCAATCATGTGCGCATACATAAGGTCATGCACGACAGTCGTGATGGGATCCACCCACATTCTAAGTGGTCGTACTCCATTCGTACACAGCTGTCTGAATGTCTGTCCCTTCTGAGTGCACCTCGAAATTAGTTTTTTTTTTCCATTCTGGTTGATTCGGCTTGGCTTGTGCTCATTCTTACTAAGTGTGACGGGACCTAAACGCCTGAAAAATATTTAGTTGGTGTTTTCATGATGACTCATTGGAGCAAATCCACAAATAAATGGAACGTTGAGTTGTTAAGTGCAAAAACTGTTTATTATGACATCATAGTGCTCTCAAATTTTTGTTGAAAATGCTCCATGATGTAAAGCTCCACTCTTTTTCTGGCTGCTCCCCCCTCCCCCCACCAAACATTCCACTGCAACATTTGTTTGACATCTGTTTTACAACCCCAATTTCAATGAAGTTGGGATGATGTGTAAAATGTATATAAAAACAGAATATGATGATTTGCAAATCCTTTTCAACCTTTATTCATTTGAATACACCACAAAGACAAGATATGTAATGTTCAAACTGATAAACTTAATTGTTTTTGTCCAAATATTTGCTCATTTTGAAATAGTCCAACAGTTTAAGAACAATGTTTCTCAATGTTCAATTGCAAGGAATTTAGGGATTCCATCATCTACAGTCCATAATATAATCAGAAAATTAAGAGAATCTGCAGAACTTTCTCCACATAAGCGGCAAGGCCGAAAACCAACATTGAATGCCCATGACCTTTGATCCCTCAGGCGGCACTGCATTAAAAACCGACATCATTGTGTAAAGGGTCTTACCGCGTGGGCTCAGGAACACTTCAGAAAACCATTATCAGTTAACACAGTTCGTCACTACATCTACAAGTGCAAGTTAAAACTCTACCATGCAAAGCAAAAGCCATACATCAAAACATCTAGAAACGCCGCCGCCTTCTCTGGGCCCAAGCTCATTTGAAATGAACAGAAGCAAAGTAGAAAAGTGTGCTGTGGTCTGATGAGTCCACATTTCAAATTGTTTTTGGAAATCATGGATGTCGTGTCCTCTGGACAAAACAGGAAAAAGACCATCCAGATTGTTACCAGTGCAAAGTTCAAAAGCCAGCACCTGTGATGGTATGGGGGTGTGTTAGTGCCCATGACATGGGCAACTTACACATCTGATTTCAGCAAGACAATGCCAAGCCACATTCTGCACGTGTTACAACAGCGTGGCTTCGTAGTAAAAGAGTGCAGGTACGAGACTGGCCTGCCTGCAGTCCAGACCTGTCACCCATTGAAAATGTGTGGCGCATTATGAAGCGCAAAATACGACAACGGAGACCGTTGACCGTTGAACAACTGAAGTCGGACATCAAGCAAGAATGGGAAAGAATTCCACCTACAAAGCTTCAACAATTAGTGTCCTCAGTTCCCAAACACTTATTGAGTGTTGTTAGAAGGAAAGGTGATGTAACACAGTGGTAAACATACCACTGTCCCAGCTTTTTTGAAACGTGTTGCAGGCATCCATTTCAAAATGAGCAAATATTTGCACAAACACAATAATGTTTATCAGTTTGAACATTAAATATCTTGTCTTTGTGGTGTATTCAGTTGAATATAGGTTGAAGAGGATTTGCAAATCATTGTATTCTGTTTTTATTTACATTTTACACATCGTCCCAACTTCATTGGAATTGGGGTTGTATACTTCTTACTATACTACTTAATGCATTTGTCCCTGTTCAATAAACATCTAAATAAATGTCAGGCGCACTCCTCATGCACAGATCACATGTGTCAGACATATGATTGGCACAGGCTGGTGATGTAATATTCCCCACACCCAGTGGTGGGCACAACTAATCAAAAACTTAGGTTTGATAACTGCTAATCCGCAACCCGTATGTGTGGTGAGCTGTGAGGCAGGCTTCAGGCTCGCACCCTTGCCTTTGATGCACTGAAATTCTTCAAGATTCCTGTGATTGTTTAATGATATGATGCACTGTAGAGGGATGAATGTGCAAAATTCTTTCCAGTGTTTCTTTGAGGAGCTTTACTAGGGGAGCTATGACCACTACCTTTGCACCCCCCGCTCCCCCCCCAGGACTATACCCAACCAACTTTTTTTGGGTTCCTTAGATGACCCCAAAACACAATCAGGATGTTCCCAAAAATAAAAATTGGCCTCAAGCCAGTTATCCAAGATGGCGCAAAAGATGGCTGCCAAAATAGGGTTTTTTCACTTAAACACCAATGATTTCTGTCATTATTAAGTCTATTGTTTGTTCCTACTATGTATTTTAATTATAAGGGTCTATCAGTGGCCATTTTGGACACCATTTTGAATCTTAAACCCATGAATGAATTTAGTGTCCTTGCCTCAAGTGGAGGAGTTTAAGTATCTCGGGGTCTTGTTCACGAGTGTGGGACGGATGGAGCGTGAGATCGATAGACGGATCGGTGCAGCATCTGCAGTGATGCGGTCACTGTATCGGATCGTCGTGGTGAAGAGAGCTGAGTAGGGGGGCAAAGCTCTCGATTTACCGATCGATCTACGTTCCGATCCTCAGCTATGGTCATGAGATTTGGCTCATGATCGAAAGAACGAGATCGCGAGTACAAGCGGCCGAGATGAGTTTCCTCCGCAGGGTGGCTGGGCGCTCCCTTAGAGATAGGGTGAGGAGCTCAGTCACTCGGGAGGAGCTCGGAGTCGAGCCGCTGCTCCTCCACGTCGAAAGGAGTCAGTTGAGGTGGGATGCTCCCTGGACGCCTTGTTGGAGAGGTGTTCCGGGCACGTCCCATTGGGAGGAGGCCCCGGGGAAGACCCAGGACACGCTGGAGGGACTACATCTCTCGGCTGGCTTGGGAACGTCTTGGGGTTCCCCCGGAGGAGCTGGGGGAGATGTGTGTGGATCGGGAGGCCTGGGCGGCTTTGCTTGAGCTGCTGCCTCCGTGACCCGACTCCGGATAAAGCGGAAGAAAATGGATGGATGGATGGATGGATGAATTTAGTTTAGGCACAAATGAGTTTGCTGTGACCTACAATGGTCTTCTCATTGAATCTCTGTGATATTTAAGTTGTTTATATGCGTAAAGGTGTTTTAGTGAAAAAAAAACCCTATTTTGGCAGCCGTCTTGGATAACTGGCTTGAGACCAGTTCTTATTTTTGGGAACATCCTGATTGTGTTTTGGGGTCATCTAAGGAACCTAAAACAGTTTGGTGGTTTAGTCCTGGGGGGTGGGGGGGTGCAAAGGCGGTGGTCGTAGCTTCCCTAGTACTTAATTTTTACCCGAGGACAAAATATAGCCATCATGTATTTCGAAGGCCTTGCCTCCATCTGTCTGTCCATCAGTCCGTCTCTCTGTGCTCAGCATAAGTCCAGTCATATTTACTACCAGGGTCTTCAAATTCACAGGGAACATTCTTGGGACACAGACCTTGGACAAGTTCAAAGATGGCTAACCTTGACCTTTTTTTAGAGGTCAAAAGGTCTCATTCTGTTTCTTACTGTTATGCTCATACATCCGAGGGTATTTTAGCATTGAGTATTACCTCCGCTAAGGAGGTTATGTTTTCGGTCGGGTTTATTTGTTTGTCTGTCGGTCAGCAGGATAACTCAAAAACGTTTGAACGGATTTTGATGAAATTTTGTAGAGTGGTTGGAAATGACAAGAGGAACAAGTTATTAAATTTTAGTTGTTAAATTTTAAACCACCCGATGCTAACGCGTTAGCATGTCTAAGGCATTTTCAATGTTAAAAGTTAGCATTAAGCAGTTGCAGCTGTCATCACGTTCGGGTGCATTTGTTTTCAAATTGTAATATTTGTTAAATTTATTTTTGTTTATATATTAATAATCTAATGATTATTATATACAATTTTAGAGAAAGAGACAAAAAGAAATAGATCACTGTGCCATGGAGGGAATCTCTTTAGGGTCAGTGACCCTATGGCCTTGTTTAGAGAAGTGTTTCATAAATGTTAAAAAAGTCATATATTTGCAGTTTAGTTGAATAATAAATTGAATTTTGTCTCTTATTTGTTTTCGTCTATAAGCACATGCAATATCAATATCAGTGCTCAGATGACAGTAGCTTCTGGGAAAGGTGCAAGTTGCAATAAACTGTGATGCCAAACGCTAAGGATACATGCTATCCAGTCACAGCAGATGAAACTCTTTTTTACTACTGAGCAAACATCATTGTTAGACTTTTTTAGCTTCAGTGATTCCACGGCATGTAGATGTTATGGCATCAGTGACCCCATGGCCTTGGCGGAGGTTTGCACTCTCTGAGTGCTTCTAGTATTTAAATCTTTCTATAATTTTCTCACCCATGTGTTGAAAAATTGGCTTCACTCCTCAGACTCGCTCTTGTGGATACTGCTTTTGGACCAAATCATGATGACAATCACCTGTTGACCTTACCTGATTGAAATAACATATTTATTTATTTGACCTCATCAATCAATCAATCAATCAATCAATTTTATTTATATAGCGCCAAATCACAACAAACAGTTGCCCCAAGGCGCTTTATATTGTAAGGCAAAGCCATACAATAATTACAGAAAAACCCCAACAGTCAAAATGACCCCCTGTGAGCAAGCACTTGGTGACAGTGGGAAGGAAAAACTCCCTTTTAACAGGAAGAAACCTCCAGCAGAACCAGGCTCAGGGAGGGGCAGTCTTCTGCTGGGACTGGTTGGGGCTGAGGGAGAGAACCAGGAAAAAGACATGCTGTGGAGGGGAGCAGAGATCAATCACTAATGATTAAATGCAGAGTGGTGCATACAGAGCAAAAAGAGAAAGAAACACTCAGTGCATCATGGGAACCCCCCAGCAGTCTACGTCTATAGCAGCATAACTAAGGGATGGTTCAGGGTCACCTGATCCAGCCCTAACTATAAGCTTTAGCAAAAAGGAAAGTTTTAAGCCTAATCTTAAAAGTAGAGAGGGTGTCTGTCTCCCTGATCTGAATTGGGAGCTGGTTCCACAGGAGAGGAGCCTGAAAGCTGAAGGCTCTGCCTCCCATTCTACTCTTACAAACCCTAGGAACTACAAGTAAGCCTGCAGTCTGAGAACAAAGCGCTCTATTGGGGTGAAATGGTACTATGAGGTCCCTAAGATAAGATGGGACCTGATTATTCAAAACCTTATAAGTAAGAAGAAGAATTTTAAATTCTATTCTAGAATTAACAGGAAGCCAATGAAGAGAGGCCAATATGGGTGAGATATGCTCTCTCCTTCTAGTCCCTGTCAGTACTCTAGCTGCAGCATTTTGAATTAACTGAAGGCTTTTCAGGGAACTTTTAGGACAACCTGATAATAATGAATTACAATAGTCCAGCCTAGAGGAAATAAATGCATGAATTAGTTTTTCAGCATCACTCTGAGACAAGACCTTTCTAATTTTAGAGAGTACAATAACTTCAGTTTTATCTGAGTTTAAAAGCAGGAAATTAGAGGTCATCCATGTCTTTATGTCTGTAAGACAATCCTGCAGTTTAACTAATTGGTGTGTGTCCTCTGGCTTCATGGATAGATAAAGCTGGGTATCATCTGCGTAACAATGAAAATTTAAGCAATGCTGTCTAATAATACTGCCTAAGGGAAGCATGTATAAAGTGAATAAAATTGGTACTAGCACAGAACCTTGTGGAACTCCATAATTAACCTTAGTCTGTGAAGAAGATTCCCCATTCACATGAACAAATTGTAATCTATTAGATAAATATGATTCAAACCACCGCAGCGCAGTGCCTTTAATACCTATGGCATGCTCTA
Organism: Thalassophryne amazonica; assembly: GCF_902500255.1. Lineage (NCBI taxonomy): Eukaryota > Metazoa > Chordata > Actinopteri > Batrachoidiformes > Batrachoididae > Thalassophryne > Thalassophryne amazonica. Next base: position 139,027,586 of record NC_047106.1, read on the forward strand.
ATCTCTGTAATAAAATTTTATGGTCAACAGTATCAAAAGCAGCACTGAGGTCTAACAGAACAAGCACAGAGATGAGTCCACTGTCTGAGGCCATAAGAAGATCATTTGTAACCTTCACTAATGCTGTTTCTGTACTATGATGAATTCTAAAACCTGACTGAAACTCTTCAAATAGACCATTCCTCTGCAGATGATCAGTTAGCTGTTTTACAACTACCCTTTCAAGAATCTTTGAGAGAAAAGGAAGGTTGGAGATTGGCCTATAATTAGCTAAGATAGCTGGGTCAAGTGATGGCTTTTTAAGTAATGGTTTAATTACTGCCACCTTAAAAGCCTGTGGTACATAGCCAACTAATAAAGATAGATTGATCATATTTAAGATCGAAGCATTAAATAATGGTAGGGCTTCCTTGAGCAGCCTGGTAGGAATGGGGTCTAATAGACATGTTGATGGTTTGGATGAAGCAACTAATGAAAATAACTCAGACAGAACAATCGGAGAGAAAGAGTCTAACCAAATACCGGCATCACTGAAAGCAGCCAAAGATAACGATACATCTTTGGGATGGTTATGAGTAATTTTTTGTCTAATAGTTAAAATTTTATTAGCAAAGAAAGTCATGAAGTCATTACTAGTTAAAGTTAAAGGAATACTCAGCTCAATAGAGCTCTGACTCTTTGTCAGCCTGGCTACAGTGCTGAAAAGAAACCTGGGGTTGTTCTTATTTTCTTCAATTAGTGATAAGTAGTAAGATGTCCTAGCTTTACAGAGGGATTTTTTATAGAGCAACAGACTCTTTTTCCAGGCTAAGTGAAGATCTTCTAAATTAGTGAGGCGCCATTTCCTCTCCAACTTACGGGTTATCTGCTTTAAGCTGCGAGTTTGTGAGTTATACCACGGAGTCAGGCACTTCTGATTTAAAGCTCTCTTTTTCAGAGGAGCTACAGCATCCAAAGTTGTCTTCAATGAGGATGTAAAACTATTGACGAGATACTCTATCTCACTTACAGAGTTTAGGTAGCTACTCTGCACTGTGTTGGTATATGGCATTAGAGAACATAAAGAAGGAATCATGTTATGTGTCGACGCGGATTGAGGAGCGAACCTGCGTCAGACAGAACCCAGCGCTAAAAATAACCAGAAAGCGGTTCCAACAACAAAAACAATTTATTTTTCACCTGTGCCTAAATAAAATGTACAAAACCAAAACCAACGTCCTTCTGGAGGAGTGACTGCTGGCACGCTCTCCAGCGCCCGCAAGGAGAGAAGTCCGGCGCTCCTGGACCCACTACCACCAGACAAACACCCCCCAGGTGGACACGACAAACTGACTCTCTGTGAAGCAAAGAAGAGGTGAGGTAAGTCAGCAGTTGCAATATCTTTCAAAAGACACACGCTATCAGCAACACATTCAGGTCTGTACTTTTTATCTTTATGCAAATGAGCAGCTTCTCACAACAAGTGGAGGATCACTTATCCTGCACGCCACAGCAGTGAGAAGCAAACTGCACAACTCTCATCACAATTCCAGTATACTATGTAACAAAACACCAAGTTACTATCAACAATTAGTCAAATACTTAATTACCTTTAATGTGTGCTGACAGCATGTGTCCTCACCCTTCCTTGCTTCACGGGCTCGATGTGTCAAACCCAGGTGCGGTCCTCAGCGTCGAGTTCCCGGCAGTTCTGCTTGAATCACACATGCCTTAAAAGCAGAACGCCATCCAATTATCTGCTTCAGCTGAAAGTCTTTAAGGTTGCATGTGAGCACCAGTCACAGGTGCTTCACATGATGTTGATGAGGGTGAGGATTCTTCAGCCAGCACCTTCTCCACAGACAAATCAGTTTCCATGCCACCTGAGGAGCAAAGAAAAGAAAAGAACACCAAAACATCCAGCCACACCCCCCAACACACAACAGAATCATATCCTTAAACCTAGTTACAGCGCTTTCTGAAAGACTTCTAGTGTAATGAAACTTATTCCCTACTGCTGGGTAGTCCATCAGAGTAAATGTAAATGTTATTAAGAAATGATCAGACAGAAGGGAGTTTTCAGGGAATACTGTTAAGTCTTCAATTTCCATACCATAATCAGAACAAGATCTAAGATATGATTAAAGTGGTGGGTGGACTCATTTACTTTTTGAGCAAAGCCGATAGAGTCTAATAATAGATTAAATGCAGTGTTGAGGCTGTCATTCTCAGCATCTGTGTGGATGTTAAAATCGCCCACTATAATTATCTTATCTGAGCTAAGCACTAAGTCAGACAAAAGGTCTGAAAATTCACAGAGAAACTCACAGTAACGACCAGGTGGACGATAGATAATAACAAATAAAACTGGTTTTTGGGACTTCCAATTTGGATGGACAAGACTAAGAGACAAGCTTTCAAATGAATTAAAGCTCTGTCTAGGTTTTTGATTAATTAATAAGCTGGAATGGAAGATTGCTGCTAATCCTCCGCCCCGGCCCGTGCTACGAGCATTCTGACAGTTAGTGTGACTCGGGGGTGTTGACTCATTTAAACTAACATATTCATCCTGCTGTAACCAGGTTTCTGTACGGCAGAATAAATCAATATGTTGATCAATTATTATATCATTTACTAACAGGGACTTAGAAGAGAGAGATCTAATGTTTAATAGACCACATTTAACTGTTTTAGTCTGTGGTGCAGTTGAAGGTGCTATATTATTTTTTCTTTTTGAATTTTTATGCTTAAATAGATTTTTGCTGGTTATTGGTAGTCTGGGAGCAGACACCGTCTCTACGGGGATGGGGTAATGAGGGGATGGCAGGGGGAGAGAAGCTGCAGAGAGGTGTGTAAGACTACAACTCTGCTTCCTGGTCCCAACCCTGGATAGTCACGGTTTGGAGGATTTAAGAAAATTGGCCAGATTTCTAGAAATGAGAGCTGCTCCATCCAAAGTGGGATGGATGCCGTCTCTCCTAACATGACCACCTCATGACAAGCCTTAATTTGTTCCCACCCTAATGTTTTTTTGTTTTTGTTTTTTGTTTTTTTTTTTTGGAATGTGCTGCAGGAATGGATGCATTTTGACCAATTAAATGAAACTGACCACACATAATATGAAATATAAGTCAAAGTAAATGTCAAAGTTATTTGCATTTTCCATATCTTTCCAATATTTTCTGTTTTGGTGTTGCAGGTTATTAGCTTGACCATCTGTCAGGGTCAGAATGTTGGGTCAGTGTTGTTTTCCTGAATTACTGACTTCATATATCATCATCATCATAGTACAGAAACAGCATTAGTGAAGGTTACAAATGATCTTCTTATGGCCTCAGACAGTGGACTCATCTCTGTGCTTGTTCTGTTAGACCTCAGTGCTGCTTTTGATACTGTTGACCATAAAATTTTATTACAGAGATTAGAGCATGTCATAGGTATTAAAGGCACTGCGCTGCAGTGGTTTGAATCATATTTATCTAATAGATTACAATTTGTTCATGTAAATGGGGAATCTTCTTCACAGACTAAGGTTAATTATGGAGTTCCACAAGGTTCTGTGCTAGGACCAATTTTATTCACTTTATACATGCTTCCCTTAGGCAGTATTATTAGACGGTATTGCTTAAATTTTCATTGTTACGCAGATGATACCCAGCTTTATCTATCCATGAAGCCAGAGGACACACACCAATTAGCTAAACTGCAGGATTGTCTTACAGACATAAAGACATGGATGACCTCTAATTTCCTGCTTTTAAACTCAGATAAAACTGAAGTTATTGTACTTGGCCCCACAAATCTTAGAAACATGGTGTCTAACCAGATCCTTACTCTGGATGGCATTACCCTGACCTCTAGTAATACTGTGAGAAATCTTGGAGTCATTTTTGATCAGGATATGTCATTCAATGCGCATATTAAACAAATATGTAGGAGTGCTTTTTTGCATTTACGCAATATCTCTAAAATTAGAAAGGTCTTGTCTCAGAGTGATGCTGAAAAACTAATTCATGCATTTATTTCCTCTAGGCTGGACTATTGTAATTCGTTATTATCAGATTGTCCTAAAAGTTCCCTGAAAAGCCTTCAGTTAATTCAAAATGCTGCAGCTAGAGTACTGACAGGGACTAGAAGGAGAGAGCATATCTCACCCATATTGGCTTCTCTTCATTGGCTTCCTGTTAATTCTAGAATAGAATTTAAAATTCTTCTTCTTACTTATAAGGTTTTGAATAATCAGGTCCCATCTTATCTTAGGGACCTCATAGTACCATATCACCCCAATAGAGCGCTTCGCTCTCAGACTGCAGGCTTACTTGTAGTTCCTAGGGTTTGTAAGAGTAGAATGGGAGGCAGAGCCTTCAGCTTTCAGGCTCCTCTCCTGTGGAACCAGCTCCCAATTCAGATCAGGGAGACAGACACCCTCTCTACTTTTAAGATTAGGCTTAAAACTTTCCTTTTTGCTAAAGCTTATAGTTAGGGCTGGATCAGGTGACCCTGAACCATCCCTTAGTTATGCTGCTATAGACATAGACTGCTGGGGGGTTCCCATGATGCACTGAGTGTTTCTTTCTCTTTTTGCTCTGTATGCACCACTCTGCATTTAATTATTAGTGATTGATCTCTGCTCTCTTCCACAGCATGTCTTTTTCCTGGTTCTCTCCCTCAGCCCCAACCAGTCCCAGCAGAAGACTGCCCCTCCCTGAGCCTGGTTCTGCTGGAGGTTTCTTCCTGTTAAAAGGGAGTTTTTCCTTCCCACTGTCGCCGAGTGCTTGCTCACAGGGGGTCGTTTTGACCGTTGGGGTTTTACATAATTATTGTATGGCCTTGCCTTACAATATAAAGCGCCTTGGGGCAACTGTTTGTTGTGATTTAGCGCTATATAAATAAAATTGATTGATTGATTGATATATTGCAGAAACAAGGAAATGTTGAAATTATTGAAATGTTAAAATAACTTGACCAGGTTAAACCTCCATAATGACAAGTCATTTACAGCCACCATTTTCTGTTATCTTTGATAATAAATAACTTTATGTTGAACACAGAATTTGTCATATAGAAAAGAGACAATTTACAGCAGGAGATTTTTGAACACCATCCACCATCAATGCTGCAGTGCTCCTGGAAGCTTTCATAATAATAATAACTTTTTCATTCTTTTCAACTGCAATTATTCATGTAAAGTGATCATTTTAAACTGTTGTCCTATCAAACTCACCAACCAGTATATTTTTTTGTTCATCTCTACAGGAAAATAGCTTTGTTGTATGCTGAGCTTCCAAGGTCATAGGCAAAGTCTGTTTAACCAGCCGAGATGAAGCTAGAGCTTGATTGCCATAACAGTGAGTTTGTTTTTTCAAAAAGACTGAATAAATCCAGAGAAAATTGAGGTTACTTCTTGAATTCAAACATTTTCATGACCTCTATCATTGAATGGTGTCATGAATTATTAAAACAGTCATTGTACACATATCCTACTGGGTAACATTATTATTGGAAGAACAAAAATAATTAAATGAACTGCATTTATATAATGCTTTTCCTTCTGCATCAGACGCTCAAAGCTTTTTACAGTAATGCCTCACATTCACCCCGATGTGAGGGTGCTGCCATACAAGGTGCTCACTACACGCTGAGAGCAACTAGGGGATTAAGGACCTTGCCGAATGTCCCTCAGTGATTTTCCGGTCAGGCTGGAATTTGAACCGAGGATCCTCTGTTCTCAAGCCCAGCACTTTAAACACTAGACCAGCACCTCCCCTAATTAATTTGTCTTTGATGTACACTGAAGGATTTGAGATTAAAATTTAATTTTAGACTATTTAGAATGTATGCATTGACTTTCTGACCTTTCTACCCAAAATGCATCCAAAATAAATCCAAATACATTTTACAACCCCAATTCCAATGAAGTTGGGACATTGTGTAAATTGTAAATAAAAACAGAATACAATGATTTGCAAATCCTCTTCAACCTATATTCAATTGAATACACCACACAAACTGATAAACTTTATTGTTTTTGTGTAAATATTTTTCCTTCCTTTCCTTCTAACAACACTCAGTAAGTGTTTGGGAACTGAGGACACTAATTGTTGAAGCTTTGTAGATGGAATTCTTTCCAATTCTTGCTTGATGTACGACTTCAGTTGTTCAACAGTTTGGAGTCTCCATTGTCGTATTTTGCGCTTCATAATGCGCCATGCGGCATTGTCTTGCTGAAATAAGCAGGGACGTCCCTGAAAAAGACGTTGCTTGGATGGCAGGATGTGTTGCTCCAAAACCTGGATGTACCTTTCAGCATTCATGGTGCCATCACAGATGTGTAAGTTGCCCATGTCATGGGCACTAACACACCCCCATACCATCACAGATGCTGGCTTTTGATCTTTGTGCTGGTATCAATCTTGGACGGTCTTTTTCCTGTTTTGTCCGGAGGACATGATGTCCATGATTTCCAAAAACAATTTGAAATCTGGGTTCATCAGACCACAGCACAGTTTTCCACTTTGTGTCTGTCCATTTCAAATGAGCTCGGGCCCAGAGAAGGCGGCGGCGTTTCTGCATGTTGTTGATGTTTGGCTTTCGCTTTGCATGGTAGAGTTTTAACTTGCACTAGTAGATGTAGCGACAAACTGTGTTAACTGCCAATGGTTTTCTGAAGTGTTCCTGAGCCCACGCGATAAGATCCTTTACACAATGATGTCGGTTTTAATGCAGTGCTGCCTGAGGGGTCGAAGGTCATGGGCATTCAATCTTGGTTTTCGGCCTTGCCGCTTATTCTCCAGATTCTCTGAATCTCTCCAGAAGTCTCTGAATTATAGACTGTAGATGATGGAATCCATAAATTCCTTACAATTGAATTAAATATTGAACATTAAATAGCTTGTCTTTGTGGTGTATTCAGTTGAATATAGGTTGAAGAGGATTTGCAAATCATTGTATTGTTTTATTTACATTTTACACAACGTCCCAACTTCAATGGAATTGGGGCTGCAATAACACCACCCAATGTGTGGGCAAGCAAAAATACTAGGAAGGATAAGTGAACACTGCACAGTGCAGCACGTCATGACTTGTTTTCAACTGATGGCATTGTCATTTTCATGCCCAGTGACCATATTCTTCAAATAGCAAATAAGCACAGTGATTGCGCAATAAACCATCAAAAAGATCTGGTCCAAAGTTGAGTGCAGAAGTGTTTTGTTCTTAATCTGGTACAATATACAGATGTGTCTTAAGTAGGCAGGGTGACAACATGCATGCTTTCTGCAAGTACACATAAGGATGTGTATTAGTGCTGCAACAAAACTGAATTGGAAACAAAAATTAAAAACTTAATAATACAGTAATGGAAAAACAACTTTCATAACTCTAGTTTGTACCATATTTTTTTCCTGTATTCTTTCTTCCCAGGTTTGCAAGCAAGGAACACCAAGATGGACTGGCTGTAGTGTGAGGAGATCAGGTGTTCGTGGGAGAATAAGGTGAAATGCTTCATCTCAGGGAGCTGCGGTGGATAACTGCTGCTGCCACGAGTACATTTTGACAACTGATGTGCAGAATCATTTCCTTGCAAGAAAACATTTCTGAGTTTGCTATTTCACTCGCAAAAGCCCACCTGTGTCCACGTACTTGTTTTATGTCCAAACCATGCCTGTATCTATTGAAATGACTAAATATGGTCTCTGCCATGTTTTAGCCTCTTTGTATTTGGCAGCATGGTAGCTGGTGTCACAGACACTATAATTATAATTAATTAATTAAAATATCTCACATGAGTCCTGCTTTATTTTATGTCACATAGACTCCCTGAATATGACTTTCTCAGCTCCAGGATGCAGGAGCAGGAACCCCAACCTGTCACCAAAACCCCACAACACGCGACATGGACAACTGGCTTGAGTTGAGTGACCGTTAGCAAATAAATGACCAGCGTCATCATGGTGCAGAGAGATCCAGATCCACTTCAGAACTCTTGTAATGTTTCAAGATGATACAAGAGCTCGACCCCTGTTGTGAAGACTGTTCACATATTTGGAGAAGCAAGGCAAGTTTATCTGAATCAGACATAAATTCAGGCAGGTTGGAATTTGGTCCCTTTTTTTCTTTTTGGTCAAAAACGTTATGGCACATTTGACATTAAAAATGATATTGAGTGCATGTACGGTGCATCCCGAAAGTATTCACAGCGCTTCACTTTTTCCACATTTTGTTATGTTACAGCCTCATTTCAAAATGGATGAAATTCATTTTGTGCACTGTGCTCATTGGGACCTTCAAAGCAGCAGAAATGTCCGTGGACAATTCCTTTGACTTCATGCTCTGACATGTCAACTGTGAGACCTTATATGTAGACTGGTGTGTGTCTTTCCAGATCATGTCCAATCAACTGAATTTACCCCAGATGGACTCCAATTAAACTGTAGAAACATCTCAAGGATGATCAGTGGAAACAGGAAGCACCTGATCTCAATTCTGAGCTTCATGGCAAAGGCTCTGAATACTTATGTACATGTGATTTCTTAGTTGTTGTTTTTTTAAGAAATTTGCAAAAAGAAAAAAAAAATCATAAATTTTTTCACATCATCATTATGGGGTGTTGTGTGTAGAATTTTGAGGGGGGAAAAAATAATTTCATCCAGTTTGGAATAAGGCTGTAAGAAATAAATGTGGGGAAAGTGCAGCACTGCAGATAGTCTCCGGATGCACTGTATATAAGATTACTTAGCAGTGCAAAAAACAAACTGTTCTTTGGTTCTGCAGACTGATTTTCAATCAACCACAGTGTGTTGGTTCCAAAGCACCTCTGACTCAGGCTGATCCTGAATAGAAAACCCTGAAAATACACAAAATGTGTATTTACCACTACACTATTGAAATCAAGAGTTTTTTTATATCCATTTTTATTATTATTATTATTTTGAAGTGTTTTAGCTGCCCAGAAGACCCATCTGTTACTGTTTTTAGAAACACAATTTGATGTGGTGCACAAAACGTGCGTCTGTCACACGCGATGAAACACCACAGCACACTGCAGCCGTCTTGCTGGAAGCCGGAGGAACTTCTTTTGTGGCTTATGGAGAAGGTGTGTGAGAGGACAGTGACAAAAGGTTGGTTGGACCATGCTGTGGATTGTGATTACCCGATGGACTCCATCTCCCAGGGGGCTTTGCAACAAGAGCTGGAAAAGCCACTAGCTGCTAATCGATGCATGGAGACGGCTGAGACAGTTTGGTCAGAGGTCACACGTGTGCTGATTGGCTGGTTGTGGAATCATGGCGGATGTGGGGGTGCAGGTGTTTTCTGATTGGATGACTCTGGTGCACAGGAGGATTGTGGGTAGATGGATATGCCAGCGAACTGAATCCCACCCATTCTTGAATATGATGATGTGTAAAACCTGAATCAAACTCTGATAGCCTACAATGCTTCACCTTCACTAACATGTGGACACAACAACATCAAGCCCTCCGACGTGTCTAATTAGCAGAACGAAAGCTCGTTCAATCATGTTTTACGGTTCAAACTTACCTCTTTGGTACTGACTTTACAGAGAAATGTGTGAGGGCTTACGCCTTAAGACTAGATGTTAATTTGCTTCAATGGTTTATTTTACCCATAACCATGTACAAATAAACAAAACCTTTACAGCTTTGTATGGTCAGACATTTAGCATTCATTGGTCCATAAGCACGCCTCACGGCGACATGAGAACACTGTCATCAGACACCGACACTGATTTCTGGCATCGGCGTCTCAATGTTGCACTAACGTCACAAATGTACCATCCATTCTAACATTTTCATTGCAAATCAAGTCACATGCAATGATAGAAAAAAATTACATTACCTCATGTCACATAGAAAGCGAAAAGTCCCATCATTTAGAAATAAGTACTCTTTAGAGATTTGTCTCTTTTTATAAATCGTAGACATTCTTTCAACAGCGTTGTTGGTCTTGTTTGGGTTGTAAACATTAGTTACAGTGCCTAGCTTCACGTGTGTAGCCTCTCTCCAGAGAGTTGGTCAATCAATACTATCAATCAACTGACTGAGAGGAATTGGTCAGGAGTCAATAAACTGTACAAAAAATTTGTCATGGAAGGATGTGATCATCTTTGGGCTGAGTTAGGGGCTACAGGACACCAGTGAGAGGCCAGAGAACAGACTGAACAGTAAGTAGAGCTTTAAAAGACACCCTGAGAATCACAACTACATCTCTTCTTCCTATCACCTCTTCCCCTAGCTCTTCTTCAATGGAATACTCATTGTCAGGTGGGCGGAGTCTCGGCAGCTGAGGAAGATGGTTGGTTGGTTGGTGGGTTGGTTTGTTGTGGTGGAAGCCAGTTGCTGTGCAACTGGCTCTTCGGTGGTTGGCATGGAGACAGGTTAAGGTGGATTCTGACCTGGTAAGGTAGTATGCAGCACGTACAGTAGTATGAACAGTATAATGTGTTTTGCAGCTCTGGGGTAAAATACTTGAGTTTAAAATGGTTTCAAATGACACAAAATCACACAAACACACCTCAAGCAGTTTAAAAGACAACAACATGAGGTGTGCTTGCAGCAGCTTAGGGAGTGCTTGGTTTGACTTGCCACATAACATATAAATTTGAAGGTGAAATCAGCACACATATTCACCAAAGCAAACCACGCGTGCCTCAAGTTGCAACATTTGAAAGTCCATTCTGGCCAGTAGTTGTCCCCAGCACTGCCAGCATGTGACAGTAGATTGTGACAGTAGCATGTTATCAATGGAGAACATCACATGGCGCTGACGTGGTGTGCAGCAAAAGATGGCGCGGGGGTAGGCGGTAGTGGTGAACAGTGACTGGTTGATTTGGTTGGTCAGGTGACTGAAGGGGTTATGAAGAGTCGAGCTGAGTCAGATCACATAATGAGGATTTGCAGCTATAACGTCAGGAGGTTCCATCAAGATGTATGGAAGCCTGACAGGTTTTAGCTTTTGGTGGACACTGGACAGAACACCCACCCCAAGCCCCGCCCCCACACAGACTCACACACGCACACACACACACACACACATAACTGCATGCAAACACGCACGCATACACAAATTTCCTCATTCATATTTTGCACAGACACACAATTTAAACACACACTACTGTCACATCACTGAAGGGCCTTACAGACAGAACGTGGTTTGCGTGACGCTAAGCGTTGGGCAGGTGTAGCTCTCATATCCTCCAGAGGGAATACGTGTTAGACATCTTTTGGTATATATACACTCAACAAAAATATAAACGCAACACTTTTGGTTTTGCTCCCATTTTGTATGAGATGAACTCAAAGATCTAAAACTTTTTCCACATACACAATATCACCATTTCTCTCAAATATTGTTCACAAACCAGTCTAAATCTGTGATAGTGAGCACTTCTCCTTTGCTGAGATAATCCATCCCACCTCACAGGTGTGCCATATCAAGATGCTGATTAGACACCATGATTAGTGCACAGGTGTGCCTTAGACTGCCCACAATAAAAGGCCACTCTGAAAGGTGCAGTTTTATCACACAGCACAATGCCACAGATGTCGCAAGATTTGAGGGAGCGTGCAGTTGGCATGCTGACAGCAGGAATGTCAACCAGAGCTGTTGCTCGTGTATTGAATGTTCATTTCTCTACCATAAGCCATCTCCAAAGGCGTTTCAGAGAATTTGGCAGTACATCCAACCAGCCTCACAACCGCAGACCACGTGTAACCACACCAGCCCAGGACCTCCACATCCAGCATGTTCACCTCCAAGATCGTCTGAGACCAGCCACTCGGACAGCTGCTGGAACAATCGGTTTGCATAACCAAAGAATTTCTGCACAAACTGTCAGAAACCGTCTCAGGGAAGCTCATCTGCATGCTCGTCATCCTCATCAGGGTCTCGACCTGACTCCAGTTCGTCGTCGTAACCGACTTGAGTGGGCAAATGCTCACATTCGCTTGTGTTTGGCACGTTGGAGAGGCGTTCTCTTCACAGATGATGCGAAGGAGATGTGTTGCACTGCATGAGGCAAATGGTGGTCACACCAGTTACTGACTGGTATCCCCCCCCAATAAAACAAAACTGTACCTTTCAGAGTGCCCTTTTATTGTGGGCAGTCTAAGGCACACCTGTGCACTAATCATGGTGTCTAATCAGCATCTTGATATGGCACACCTGTGAGTGAGATGGATTATCTCAGCAAAGGAGAAGTGCTCACTATCACAGATTTAGACTGGTTTGTGAACAATATTTGAGGGAAATGATGATATTGTGTATGTGGAAAAAGTTTTAGATCTTTGAGTTCATCTCATACAAAATGGGAGCAAAACCAAAAGTGTTGCATTTATATTTTTGTTGAGTATATGTCTGTGTGCATACACACACATACACACAAGTGCATCTAAAAAAAAAGTATTTTTGTTAGGTATTTCAGAAAGTGAAAACTTTCTGAATTCTTAACAGATGTTTCAAGCATTTTTTTTTCATTCAAATTTTGATAATTACGGCCTATAACTAACTAAATAAATAATACAAATATATAAATATTAAAATAGGTTATAGGCAATAAAATACAGGATTAACAACACAGAAATGGTGAAATTCTGAAACATATGTTCATTTTTTCACTCAATCCTTGGTTGTGGTTCGTTTTGACTGAATTCCTGCCTCAGTGTCACACGGCCTGGAGGTGATCAGTCTGGTTCCTTTCATAACAGCCTTCAGCTTGTGTGGGTCTGGTGTCTCTAATTTTTCTCTTGACTTTACCCCACAAAACATCTACGAGGTATTGTTTAGGACAGGGGTGGGGAATCATGAAGGGCCAAGATAGTGCAGGCTTTCCTTGCTACCCAATCACCTCAGCAGGTGATTTCATTGATGTTCAGGTGTTTATGTTCAGGGGAGAAGCGCATCAGCTCATCATGGAAACTTCACATGGGATGTCAAGCAGTTTGGATTCTGTGCCTCTCCATTCTACCTCCGGAGAATTTACTTTTACCTAAAAACAGGACTTTGGACCACTGAACAAGAGTCCTGTTCTTTTTCTCCTAAGTCCAGTCTTCTGACATGGTCTCTGATTCAGGACTGGCTTGACACAAGGAATGTGACACTTGTAGCTCATTTCCCGGACACGTCAGTGCGTGGTGGATATTGATGCATTGACTCCAGCCTCAGTCCACCCCTTGTGAAGCTCCTCCAAGTTCTTGAATGGGCTTTGCTTGACAGTCTTCTCAAGGCTGCAATTATCCCTGTCGCTTGTGCTTCTTTTCCGACCACACTTTTCCCTTTCGGTCAACCTTCCATGAATATGCTTTGACCCAACACTCTGTGAACAGCCAGCTCTTTCAGCAGTGACCTTCTGTGGCTTGTCCTCCTTGTGTATGGTGTCAGTGAGTGTCTTCTGGGCAATTATCAAGTCAGCATTCTTCCCCAGACCAGACTGAGAAATCTGTGGTATTTGTACTACATAAATCATAATCATACATAAACATAAAAAGTTAAAATAAAAAAGTTAAAATTTAATAGTCTAATATTTTGAGACATGTCCCCCCCCCCCCCCCCCCCAAAAAAAAAAATCTTTAGGCCATAATGATAAAGATTAAAACACAATAAAAAAAAATGCTGGAACATTTTAGTTTCTATAGAATGAGTCTAGAAAATGTAAACTTTTCACAATATGAAATATCTCGTAAAATAAATATTGAAATCTTTCTGGATATTTTTTTTTTTTCCCCAAACAGCGTTCTGTCTGACAAGCCATTTCCACATACTCGCCAATAAACAGGCACACTTGCCCACCCCAGACTTGTGATGTGTTACTGTGATGATGCAGAGTGTGGTGGAAGGTGAAGAATAAGACAACAGAAGACAGGTGATGCTAAAATGAACATTTATAATGACTGCTGTTGCTGTCAAATAAGAATCCTTAAAAAAGACCTCATATATATTAGCACTAGATTGCCCACTTCACTGGTAATCCACAAGTCAAGAAACACAACTCACTAGGGTTTTTTTCCTCTTTACAAACACAATACTACAATTACATTAAATATTCAATACTCTTGAAGTCAGTTAATGAATGTTGTTAAAGCAACCACTAAGATACTAAAAACCAAAAAACAATATTAATTCACCTTTTCCAGTCATACCCCTTTTTTCTTGTGTTGTTGTTTATTAATAGTGTAAAAATAGTCTGAGAAATAAATAGCTCATGGTTTTCTCAGGGCAACGGGGCAGGCAGCATAAATGAAGAGTGGAGCTTGGGCCAATGTGATGAAATTATGTCGACAGCCTAACCTCACACAATCACTTTAACACTGGCAAAATGCCTCCAAAGATGCAGATATGCCACAACAATGTTCTGCAGGGATCTGTGCCGGGACACTGCAAAGGTGAATCATCTTAACTACCAACCTATCTCCTGTAAACTAGTACTGTCCTGCACAATCATTAGCAACCCAGCATTTTTTGTTTTTTGTGCCTGATGAGGAGCTTCATGGAGATGCTGAGTGAGGATACTATCCGCCATGATATGTGTGAAACACGACGAGTGACTGCGACTTAAGATACTAATGCATCACTACGACTCAGTTTGGAAAACATCAAGAAACACAGAAAGAAGCCTGCATTGAGAAAAGCTAGAGAAACTTGTTGAAACTTATTGTTCAGTGGGCCCGCGTTCCCAAAGAGCTCGATCGCCAACATGGAAGCAAAATACAGTCGATAAACCAACACTACTAACAACAGCAGCACTGCTAACACAGTCGAACTAGCGTTGTCTAATTACATGCAGAGCGAACTACAGGATCGAGCGGACGAAGAGCACAAGGATCTAGTCTACAGCCTCCACCAGTTCATGGTTATGCTGCCGGCCCCTTTCTGTTCAACAGTTCTCTCTTTACAGCTCCGCAAAACAAAGAAAGAAAGAAAAAAGAAATCTGACAAATATTTACAATGAGAGAACAAAAATGAAATTGTGGAGAAACATCTGAGTGCTCTTTTCTTTTTTGTTTGTCTGCATTTCTTTTTTGAATTTTTTTCCTTTCATGTTTTTTTTTTTGTTGTTGCTGTTCTTTTTTTAACTCGTAGCGCAGAGAATTGCCCCAATGATGACCAACAAACAAACAAACAAACAAACAAAAAAACCTCAATCATATCAGCTGGCATTGCACAGTCTCAGAGAGCTTTTGGAGATGGAATGAAGAGTTATCGTCCAAACAGTTGGATGAACACAGAAGGGCAGCAGGAGGAGAAAAAAGGTCAATAAAGTTCATGAGGGGGGGTGAAAGTTCAAAAGTTCAAGACGACAGAGGATGGCTGTGCAGCTGACGGTGCTTACACTCCCCACAGCGCCACATGGTGGTGGCGCGTGGCGGCGTGCGTGGTTTGGATGTTAAACAACAAAAAGATAAATCATCATTACAAAATGGAGTTTTTGAATCTTTCCCATCGAGAAAAATCAAATGGAGCGAGAGCGAGGGGGGGGGGGGGGTTGGGGGGAGAGGCGTGAGGGAGGAGAGAGGGGGAGGTGAGGAGAGTGAAAGGTGCCCCCAACACTATGGCACGATCAATGAAGTCCCACAGGCTGAAGAGATGGCAGAATTAGGAAAGCAGCTGGCATGAGCGGTGGGGCTGTTTTAGGCGGGCTGAGAGGCAGGACAGTAGGTAGCCAACCTGCAGAGGGGTTAATCCTGGTCGGTTTAGCTCTGCAGGGTAGTGAGGAGGAGGAGGAGGAGGAGGAGGAGGAGGTGGTGGGGGGCAAGGTGCTGTTCAGTTGTGGCGTCATGAGCAACATCATGTTATGAGGGCGGAGCATGCTGGCTTCATGGGTGCTTCCAGGATGGATGTCCAACACACAAGAAAAAAAACTCAAAGAAACGCTTGGAATGGTAGTAGGTTTTTTTTTTTTTTTTTTTGTCTTTGTTTGTTTTTACCTCTCTGTTCTATTTTGGCACTCGAGAGAAGAGGAGGAGGAGTGGGCAGTGAAAGTGCAAAAAGAGGGCATGGAAGAGTGTGTAGTGGGCGGGGTCAACAAGGTACACAAAGAAATGGCATTTTGTTATAACTGGGTCTAAGTTAGACAGCGCATTCAATACAAATCCAAAACCAGGAAACAAACAAACAAACAAACAAAAAACAACAAGAAAGAAGTCAGAAATCAAACAGTGATATGACAAATGCAGTCTACAGTTGCTGGTGCTTCAATGGGGCCCGAGTCGGGGTAAAGGCGGGTCGGGAAAAGTCAGGGGATCCCGGATCGGAGGGTCAGTGGTGGGTGTGGGTGGGTGCAGGTGAGATCAGGGTTTGGTTGGGTGGAGGTGGGTGGTGACAGCAGAGCAGTGAGTGCACATTGTACTCAGTGGGGGCAGAAAACGAGCCACACACCCACTCAGAAGCACTGAGGTCACCTGACGAGCAGGCAAACCCCATGTTTACACGCTGCAGGGAGAAACAAACAAAACATATCTGGCTAGGCAGACGCCACCAGCATGCAGCCAGCCCAAATTAAAGTCAGAAAGAGGAGCATGCACGTCTAAACACACGCCGACAAAACACCTACAGTAAGCCTACACATCTACAGTAGTCTCAGGCACGGACCCCAACCTCGGCCACGCCCGTCTGCCACGGCAGACGCCAAACATGACCACATGGAGAAAAGACCAATGCTAAATCTGCCATCTGTCATTTTGTTGGACATCAAAAGCCCCTTTTCCACAAGGTCACATTAACCAGAACCAATCCGTACCTGGGACCTGAAAGATCCACCGGTCTTACGTGTCAGTCTTTTTCTGATACGCACAAAGTCACAGGAGAACGGCTGAGAGAGATGATCAGAAATCTTATCAGAACTCCAGGTGTGTCAATCTGTAACTCAATGATAATCCAGTCCCATCAAAATGGTCTCTGACCAAACCTTGGAGTGCTGCATCCCGCCTCTCTGTGCCCAGCAGGCAAAGACAGCAGGGTTGGGGTGGCACAGATTTATGAAAATGTCAATAGAAATTACAAATCAGCATGTCACTGTCAATGATGTCATTTTTTAATGACTAAACAAGATCCAGTTTTGCTTATGCCGGCGCTGTTTCGTCACGAGATCTTTAAAGAGGGAAGAGCAGCAATTACAAAACTGTGCCTGCAGCCGGGTCCATTAGAAATTTGTACAAATGTTTATCGATATTTTCAGAATGTCAACAAAGCACAATAGCAAAATGACAATGATGGAATGTGCCACGAGAAATGTAAATCCATTTGTGATCACGACAGTCGCTAAGTCACATGAAATATTGGTATTTTGTTGTTGTTTTTATTAATCCAATATTGCCATAACCATAGACGCAGGAGGTGGGGGGGCAGGGGGGGGCAACTGCCCCAGGGGGGGCAACCGCAAATGCTCAAATTCGGGCAGATGGGCTGGGAAATTTGGGCATGGGCCATGTAGACTCTGAATACAGACAATCAAACCACTATTTGGTCACCAATATAAATATAAATATGGGTATATAAATATATGGTAATTTAAAGAGTCATGGGGGTTTCTGAAATTTGGGCAAATTTGGTGTTGCTCCCCCAAATAGACCCCACCTCCTACACCTATGGCCGTAACATATTTTATAAGGATTTACAAGCTTCATGTACAACCCCTGGCAAAAATTGTGGAATCACCGGCCTCAGAGGATGCTCATTCAGTTGTTTAATTTTGTAGAAAAAAAGCAGATCACAGACATGACACAAAACTAAAGTCATTTCAAATGGCAACTTTCTGGCTTTAAGAAACTCTATAAGAAATCAAGAAAAAAAGATTGTGGCAGTCAGTAACAGTTACTTTTTTAGACCAAGCAGAGGAAAAAAATATGGAATCACTCAATTCTGAGGAATAAATTATGGAATCACCCTGTAAATTTTCATCCCCAAAACTAACACCTGCATCAAATCAGATCTGCTCGTTAGTCTGCATCTAAAAAGGAGTGATCACACCTTGGAGAGCTGTTGCACCAAGTGGATCATGGTTCCAACACGAGAGATGTCGATTGAAACAAAGGAGAGGATTATCAAACTCTTAAAAGAGGGTAAATCATCACGTAGTGTTGCAAAAGATGTTGGTTGTTCACAGTCAGCTGTGTCTAAACTCTGGACCAAATACAAACAACATGGGAAGTTGTTAAAGGCAAACATACTGGTAGACCAAGGAAGACATCAAAGCATCAAGACAGAAAACTTAAAGCAATATCTCTCAAAAATCGAAAATGCACAACAAAACAAATGAGGAACAAATGGGAGGAAACTAGAGTCAACGTCTGTGACCAAACTGTAAGAAACCGCCTAAAGGAAATGGGATTTACATACAGAAAAGCTAAACGAAAGCCATCATTAACACCTAAACAGAAAAAAACAAGGTTACAATGGGCTAAGGAAAAGCAATCGTGGACTGTGGATGACTGGATGAGGACTCATTAAGTCCATGCCTCAAGAGACTGCAAGCTGTTATAAAAGCCAGAGGTGGTGCAACAAAAATACTAGTGATGTGTTGGAGCGTTCTTTTGTTTTTCATGATTCCATAATTTTTTTCCTCAGAATTGAGTGATTCCATATTTTTTTTCCCTCTGCTTGGTCTAAAAAAGTAACCGTTACTGACTGCCACAATTTTTTATTCCTGATTTCTGATAGTGTTTCTTAAAGCCAGAAAGTTGCCATTTGAAATGACTTTAGTTTTGTGTCATGTCTGTGATCTGCTTTTTTTCTACAAAATTAAACAACTGAATGAACATCCTCCGACGCCGGTGATTCCATAATTTTTGCCAGGGGTTGTACATGTATCACGTTGTGTATTTTAGAAAATCATGTAACTTTCTGTATGTCATGTGACCTGTAATAGCATAACAAGTGTTTGCATTGCAGTTTTTCAAAATAAGGCTTTGTCAAACAGCCTGAAAATCCACCTCATGCAAGCATAAAAACCTTTTGGTGAAATTTGGGTTATTTATTTATTTCCAGTCAGCTGGATTTCTGGTCCCATATGTCTCAGAGAAACCTGAGCAAGTTTATCCGATATCACTGGAAGAAGACATCTGGGTCAAAAAAAGAGGAGAAGCACATCAATATTTGTATCTATTCCCAGACAAGATGGCCGTGGAAGCGAGTGGAAAAGGGGCTCATCAGGCAACAAATGGTCAACAGAACTTTTGCACTGTCGTCACATTTTCAAGTTTTGAAACATGGAAGCCAATAAAATTATCATCAAATGAATCGGGCAATACTTTGTACAGTGGCAATGTTTGGCATCACTTGTGTCTCCAAGAGCAGAGTGTTGGCGTGCACACTGGGCAAGTAGTGAGCGAGAGGAAGTCACAACACAATCTGTGAGCAAGTCTGCACAGAGGAACTGCAGTGAGAGACAAAGTGCACGAGACAGACGTGTCGGGAGTCTCTCTGTCAGAGCCAGATCATAGACTGTATGGCAGCACCTCAAACATGAAGCCAAAACGGGTCTGTCGCCTCCAGATGGCTGCTTTCAGTACATATCAGTAGCCTCAATGATGGACTACATTTTATGCGTGCCAAAAGCAAATGCTTTAATTTAGTTTAAAATGCAAAGTTTATAAATTGTACATTTTCATTTTTGTGTCAGGTTTGGCTGAAGGTAAGTAATGCTTTTGCTGCATTTAAATGAAACAAGATTTTTTTTTGGTTACAAAAAAAAAAAATCTTTTTGGCTTTTTTGTTTAAAAAAGCAATTGTAAGTTGTTTTTTAAATTACTAAAATATGAATAACTAATGGTACTCTTTATGCAATGTTACTCTTTATTCACCCTGTCAGAATGACAGGGTGAATTAAACAGCTTCATTTTTTGGCATTACTGGGGTGCCAATCTACAGTCTATGATCATAACCCGTCATAAACATGACGCCGCTGGAGATGGGGACTCCAAGTGTCAAATTTTAGGTCGATAAGGTGCATATCAATAACAAGACAAGCGTGGTGGAAAAAAGGACAGACAACAGTTAGACTGATACAAAGACCTTGATGATTGTTAGTAGTGGTTACAGTAAAAACAAACACACACACAAAAGCGAGCCTCTACTGCACGCCAATGGCCTGAGGAATGATATGCAAACTGATGTAGAGTACATTCATGGACAATCTCAGTCTTCATTCGGAACAAACGCTTTTCTCATTATTATTATTTTTTTATCGTTACTATTTTTTAACTAACATTAGAAAGCAAAACAGTAATTTTTAGTACAAGCTCGCTCAGCAAGTAGCAAAATAGTCTTCGGTTTGATCGAGAAGTAGTTTGAATCCCGCTCAGGATGGTTTGATCACCTAGACAATGCAATGACAAAATACTCATGTTGTTATCAAATCGAAATAAAGATTTTGTTCACCTGTGGCCAGCAGGCCAAGACTCAACATTACAGAAGAAAATAAACATTTGAACGTGGAAAACAACATCAAAATGCTCTACCCTGATCGGCATGCAAAGATTTGTCTCTGAAAATGAACGACACACACTTCCTATTTTTGTCACTTTTTCTTTTTTGTCCACGCTTCACTTTGACATCATGCAATACTGACATGCAAAAAATTAACATCTATTTCCACAAAATACATCTTCATTGTAACTATAAAAGGCTGTATTATGAATGCTATCTAGTCACATTTTTTAGTTTTTTTTAAGCATTTTTAGCATTATAATGCTATCACTATGATGAGTCATCCAGCCCCAGTCATTGGTGCTAATGAATTCTGGGATATGTAGTTTCCAAAGGACTGCTAATGCTGTGTTTGGCTTCAAGTAGGAACTCCAAATTTCTAAATTTTTAGAAATATTAACAAAAACAAGCCCAAGTTGGATTTCCAACAGAAACGTGGGAATAGTTTGTGAATGTTGGCTTAAATGAAACTGTCAACATTGCTGTTCTCAAAGTCAATAATAAAAAAGCAGGGTTTATTTGCTGTGAAACAAATGTTTTTCCTGTTTTGTACAACATCACAAACGTTAATGTTGTTGACTGACCAAGCTGCTGCTGTTATCCACTTAATGTGTTCATGAGTTTAAAGAAAAACAGATCATTTGCTTTAATTGATGCAATTATAGCTCTGCTAAAACATGCAGGTTGCAAATGATAAAAGTAAGAGTTGCAACATCCTTGTTCCAGAGTAAGGCAAACACAGCATAACCTTGTGAAAATAGCAGTTTCCAACTCTTGCAGTATGAGCAAAGAGGACTGAATGAAACAGCTATACTGAGGCATTTCGTCCCTGTTTAAATTTTTACAATTGTTTCCAGGACTATTCCAGTTCTATGCAAGTTATAAATATGCTCCATTTGGCACTTTTCACATTTTCGGCATATAAAAGTATGTCTCCGCTTATCTAACGTGGTTTGAATCAGCACATCTACAGTTTCACTACTGTTGAACTATTTTGGCACATGTTTAAACTGCTCAGGTTAGAATTATATTATTAACTTATCATCAACTTATAAGAGAGTTTGTATTACACTGCCTCTTAAGACTAGTCTCTCCAACTAAAAGACAGATTTGATATGTTTAACCTTGTAATTTTCATATCAGTTATTATTAAATAGCAGCATTTTCTTCAAATTAAAATAAAGAAACTACTTGAGTAGTCCTATTGAACATCTACTGGTAAATCCAAAAGCTCATATGGCAGACAGAGGTCAGGACAAGACAGGACAACAACAACCAGAACATGTATTGCTTCCAGTACTCGTTACATTTTATCCCAAATCCCTAATGCTAAAATCAGAAACTGTGTAAACAAAAATCCAGAAAACATGCTTCTAATGGCTGATTTATGAGATGAAGGAGAAACCCAACCAACAAATGGACTTCATTACATCAGGAATTTCAATGCAGTTCTTCCATGGCAAATGTATTGTGCTGCATCCAAACATATGAGGAAACATTCCAGAGAGGAACAGTCTCCTTTGGCCCAGGTGGCACATTAGAGGCACCCCTTTATTTTCTTTTAGGGTACTAAATTGGTTTGGTATTTGAGTATGAGATTGAAGTTTATGTATTTTCTCTGGTGGTGGAAAAAAAATGCATCAAACTGCTGGACTGAAATCTGAATGTGAATCTAAAAATATTTGCCAATTCTGAATTAATAACCAATTTTTTTTTTCATTTTCATGCCTTTTTATTATTATAGTCTGATATAAAGAAGTAAAACCTTCAGGGAATTCCTTTAGGTGGCCTTAAGAATTAAAAAAAATATTTTTTTTTTGTAAACTTACAGTAGTGTTCAGAATAATAGTAGTGCTATGTGACTAAAAATATTAATCCAGGTTTTGAGTATATTTCTTATTGTTACATGGGAAACAAGATACCAGTAGATTCAGTAGATTCTCACAAATCCAACAAGACCAAGCATTCATGATATGCACACTCTTAAGGCTATGAAATTAGGCTATTAGTAAAAAAAAAAAGTAGAAAAGGGGGTGTTCACAATAATAGTAGTGTGGCATTCAGTCAGTGAGTTTGTTAATTCTGTGGAACAAACAGGTGTGAATCAGGTGTCCCCTCTTCTGCACGTCTTTTATTTAACAGAGGAACTTTGCAGGGGATTCTTGCAAATAAATTAGCTTCACACAGGCGTCTTCTAACTGTCACAGCACTTACAGGTAACTCCAGACTGTCATTGATCATCCTGGAGCTGATCAATGGGTGAACCTTTGTCATTCTGGTTATTCTTCTATCCATTTTGATGGTTGTTTTCCGTTTTCTTCCACGTGTCTCTGTTTTTTTTTTTTTTTTTCCTTTTTTGTCCATTTTAAAGCATTGGAGATCATTGTAGATGAACAGCCTATAATTTTTTGCACCTGCGTATAAGTTTTTCCCTCTTCAATCAACCTTTTAATCAAACTACGCTGTTCTTCTGAACAATGTCTTGAACGTCCCATTTTCCTCAGGCTTTCAAAGAGAAAAGCATGTTCAACAGGTGCTGGCTTCATCCTTAAATAGGGGACACCTGATTCACACCTGTTCGTTCCACAAAACTGACGAACTCACTGACTGAATGCCACACTACTATTATTGTGAACACCCCCTTTTCTACTTTTTTTTTTACTAATAGCCCAATTTCATAGCTTTAAGAGTGTGCATATCATGAATGCTTGGTCTTGTTGGATTTGTGAGAATCTACTGAATCTACTGGTACCTTGTTTCCCATGTGACAATAAGAAATATACTCAAAACCTGGATTAATCTTTTTAGTCACATAGCACTACTATTATTCTGAACACTACTGTATGACCCCACCTCCAGCAGTGATTTGTCACCTTTTTTGTTGGTTGCCTTGTGGCTAACAGGCTGCCGCACAGAGCGTCACTTTTCTTAGAGGCTCTTTCAAAATTTGCTGTTGCAACAAGTTGCTCACATAAAAGCATGAGCATTAGCAAAGCATTTTCACATTTTCCAAACACACTCTTAGACATCCACCATGTCACATTGGTGGCACAAATGTGCTTTTACTTTTAGCGTCTTCTTGTTGGTAAATAAAGTCGAGCCGCTTTTGGCCCTACGTGGCTGTGTGCAGTGGTGTTTCCAGGCCATGACTTTTAGACAGTGAGTGCATGGATCTGGATACTTCTGACGATCCTGCTTTTGCATTACAGCACAGTACACTTATACACCGGAAGAAAAGTGGAAATCCACAGACACGTCAAATGTAAATCCAGTCTATAGCCCTCGTTGACGACAAACTCCCTCAGGACGTGTGTATGTTTATGTGTGTGCAGCTACAAATTAGCAATACTCCTCCTGACTGCTCTGATCCGAACTGCAAATGCGAGTGTTAGTGGCCCCAGCCTCGGCTACAACTGGCCGCTGCTGTGTGTCGGTGGTGAGAACCCCCCCCCGGCGGGGACTCAGCCACAAGTCCGTCAGCAGACGTGATCAGAACACCAGACATAGTCACCCATGGAGCGATGTGGAAGGAGGAGGGGGTGTCGAGATGGGAGTGTGCTGGAAGACTGAGAAGAGGTGTGGGGGGGTGGGTGAGGAGAGCATGGATGGTGTTAGATGGGAGTAAAGAAGCCTCCTTACCAAGCTGTGGTGGTAAAACCTCACTGGCGCTCCCACACAGACTGCTTACATTCAGCAGCACAGTGCAGGATTTGAGGTCCGATTGGAATTTTTTTTCAACACTCACCAGGCTGTGGAGGCCAACAAATTAATTTGCACCCCATCCTGGTTCTAGTTATTTACATTCTCTCTCACACTTTGATTCCTGCTGTCCAGGAATTTACCTGTAGTGTGTGTAGAGTTTGACTCTTTCTGGAAAAAAGATATGAGAAGTGAATTTGAGAGTTAAAATGTTTCACTGTGTTGCTCCAGGGTGTTTTTTTGTTGTTTTTGTTTTATGAGCTACTAGAAAGCCAACACTCCCCCAGGATCCTGCGAATTAACACGTTGAATCTCAGTGATCTTAACTCATGGCATCAATTGATTGATCCTCTTAATCGACCTAGTCTCTTTATCCTTCTTCAGCATTTCGATAAGACATGCACTTTTGTCACATTCTTCAAATGCAGTCTAAATATGTTACATATATGTGTTTTTTCCCCGCCATACAAGACCATCCAATCACGAAGCTGACCCTGACCTCACCGGTTGCCAGAACCGCTCGCTCGCTTCACAGTGCATTAAGACAAAAACAAAGTCAGTGTACTCCAACTCCAAAATAACACAACACAGACATTAACACAAAAGTTAACTTATAAACAGCGTCTAAAGCAGCCATGTGGGCAGTCAATCTGTCGCCATGGAGACCTGCAGTTTGCCGGAGGCAGGAACCATCTCGACTGAACCCTTTACCTCACCGGCAGTGGGATCAGTTGGGCTATTCATCTCCTTTACTGATGCACACGCCCGTCTTAAAATAGTAAATGTGCAAGCGTGGCACGCAGCGGCGGAAAGCACCGGACAACTTCGTCAGTGTTTGCCGTTACTCATTGTCAGCACTTGTCAGTAGTATGTTGCTTGTCCTTGTGGTGCTTCAGTGGAACCGACGGCTCGCGTGAAGGATTTGGAAGATCACAGGCTGAGCAGGAACCGGTCTGAGGATCAAAGACGTCTTTCACTTTTAGGCTGTTGGACCTGAAGTAGTCTTGGGACTATGCAAGCAAGGTGATAACGTTAACATGGCCTCACTTTAGACATATTTTGGTGCAAATTGTGAAGTATCACTGCAGTCTGCATCATCGATACGCTGAATTCTCTTTTCTAGCACCAGATATGGCATGATAGCGATTTGATTCAGTGCACAGCGTGTGTGTGTGTGTGTGTGTGTGTGTGTGTGTGTGTGTGTGTGTGTGTATGCATTCCCTGTTCTATTCGTTGACTAGATATAGACGCTGATCCTACGCTGTCGTCGTCATCGTAATGCCTCAGGCAGCTTTCTCACTGGATTTAAATAAGACATATATTACACTACGTGACATTACGAATAACCATCAGTCCTTTTAAATTAAAACAAAAAGATTCAAATTAAAAATAGTCATTTACATTCACATCAACCTGAATTCATTTCAAAGACAAAAAATAAGTGAACTTTCTTCAGGGTGAACTCATTAATAAATAATGATGACGGTGATGATTCCTACTGTAATAATGTAATTACAATGTCATTAATAAAATTATCACAGCAAACAGACTGCAAAACTCGCCACAGAGCCCGCATGCTCGTCACAGCCCGCACGGTATCGCTGTCGTCATTTCGAGGCATCGCCAGTATGCAGCGTCATCAGTGTGCGCCGTGGTATTCTATCTGAAAAACTAGAGCCGCGGGGTGGGGGGGGCGGCAGCGGCTCTGCACGACACGTGGTGTACAAAGAGAGCGGTGTATAAACGAAGAAACACCCACGTGATCCGCTGCAACCTAAATGACCTCACTCATCCTCCATTCATTCAGAAAGAGAGGAGGAGGAAGGTGACAGACTGAGAGGAGCTGTGGATGTTTCTTCGCTCACACGCCGACTGATATTTGCAGTCTTGATGGTAAAACACTTGCTGGGGTGGGTGGGGGGGGGGCACAGGGGACAGTAGTGATGAGGGTTCTTGGGAGAAGGTGGGAGCTGAAGGACAAGATAAAACTAGATGACAAATATAACAGGTGCGGTTTATAGTGGGATGGGAGGGGTCGGGGCTGTTCCATTGTTACAGATAAAGGGGGGGTATACCCTGTAAACGCCAACCCACCCCCCTATAACCTGCACACCCCCCCCCCCCCCCACACCACACTTCCCCGAGCCTCTCAGGCAGTAAACCTGTCTACATGGCATCATGCTTTTTCCACACGATACGCCAACAAACAGACAGCTTAATTTACAAAACAAAACAATAAAACAAACAAACAAACAAAAATCCAGAAAGGTCAAGACGTTAAGTAATAAAACCTTATTTACATATTACACATTTTTTTTCTTGGTTTTTCAGCATGATACTCGCTCCTCTCCCTCCTCGTCTTCTCAGCACATATTTGCTTCATGTTGAAAAAAAAATATTAATACTGAAAACAGGCAGAAGAAAACGGCGTGGATGATTCCTTCTGACATTCTTGCTCTCCTCTCCTTTTTCCTTTCTCACTCTCAAATTCTTGTACTCCTCCCCCATGCCCCCACTCTTTTTTCTTTTTGCCTCCTCATTTTTCACTGGCTGTCAGGTTTAGCCCACCTTCTGTGGGTTGGTGGCACGTACCCCCTGCTCATAGGTGATCCGCTGGCTGATCAGGTACTGTGCAGCCTGTGTAGCAGCCTGGGAACCCGTGATGGTCACCTTCCTGTTCCGGGTTCCAGGGATGAACTCGCCTTTCTTGGAGATTTGGATCCTGGCACCGGTCAGCTCCTGGTACTCCACTAGCGTTTTCCCTCCTTTCCCCAAAATGGCCCCCACAAGATTCTCTGGTACCGCAATCTCTACCACTTCCTTGGCTCCTTCCGCCAGCTTCTCTGTGGCCAGAAGAGAGGATGCCACCAGGGGTGATGCAGCGCTTAAGTAGCCATTGGTGGCTCCTGTAGCAGCAGCCAGTGATCCCAGGGAAAAGCCTCCAAGACTGGTCACTGGGTGAGCTGCACTGGTTGACGCATCGCTGGCATAGGATGCTAACAAATTAGCTGCAGCGGCAGCTGCTGGGTTAGCATTGGCTGCTACAGCAGCTAGCACTCCTGAGGCAGCAGCAGGGTTAAGCCCTAGGCCAAGGGAGTTGGTGTTGTAGCCATAGCTGGCCAGGGTGTTGAGGGCAGAGGTGATGGCCAGTAGGTCATTGCCTGACAGGCTGGACATGGTGGTCGGGAAGGCCCCAACCCCAGCCAGGCTGGCCTGGCCAAGTAGAGAGGAAGCTGTAGCAGCCGCAGCAGCTGCTGCGGCCGGCATGACTTCAGTTGAGTTGGCATAAGGGGAACCAGTGGGGTTGGAGTTGGCAACTGGCCCTGTTATGTTGGAGTAGGAGATGTTGAGGCATGAGGAACTCTGCGGATCCTCCTGGATCTTCTGGACAATGATTTCCACAGCTTTGCGGTTCTGCTCAGGCTCTCCACTGATGGTAACAACACGCTCCTGTAGGTTGATACCCTCAGGCTTTTGAGATAACTGGACCCATGCCCCAGACTGCTCCATCACTGCCTTGACTGTCGCTCCACCTTTACCAATGATGAGTCCTGCTGTGCTGTTGGGGACGATGAGTTTAGCCTGATAGGGTAAAATGGGAAACACAAAAAAATCTGCATTATTGTTTTGTTAGTGACTGTTTCAGTGTCATAAACAAAACACATTTTTCTCACATTACCTTCAACGTCAGTAGTGACGTTTGCAAACCTTGGACAAGGACTTTAAAGAAAGTCCATCATCATACAAACACAAAACCGTTCCTTTGCTGTGAAGTCAAAAGTCTCCGAAAGAGCGTGATTCTGTTAGAAATGTGGAAAAGACAACTATAGCTGATGTGTCACTGAGTATTCAAAACATGAACTACAGTAGGAGAGTGGGCAGTGAGAGAGCGCTACGCCCCATCGTACATTTGACACCAATTCATGCTAATTATTTCCTTTTATATAGCACCTAAATAGATCCATTTTATTGCTGGATTGTATGTCAAGTGACATTCATTACTTGTTCCATTGTATGAGTTGTGATAATGGCCAAGTATTTTGGTTTTATTTATGTGGCTTTTTGTACCAAATGTTTCGCTCTATTGAACGCCTCCATTACCTTTTATGAAATTGCCTCCATGATATGAGGAAACTTAATCGAATGACTGCAGTGTTCATGAGGACATCTTTAGCAGCCAGAAAAGTGCTGCCAGATGAGGAACTGGACAAGTTCCTATCGCAATTTTTCGCTGGACTGAAGAAAGCAGACGTGGCTTCCGCATGCTCGCTCAGCGTGTCGGCTGCTGGCCTGTGGAGCAGAACCAACAGCTCAGCAGTCACACAGCCATTTGTGCCCTGCTTCTTTCCACTTTCTGTGTCAAGAAGAAATACCCATGTAATTTTAAGTAAAATGCATCAGATGATGAGGATTCATGTAAAACAAATTATGAATGTTTTCTATTTGTGCAATGGTTTTCATGCCATGCTCCATCCTTTAACTCATCTTTGTCTTGAATAATAGAGTTACTTCAAATCTTGTTCCAGTAAAATGTGGGGTACCGCACGGGCCGATATTAGGCCCTCTGCTATTCTGTTTCTGTATAGCACCTGTTGGTCAGATATCACCATGTTTTGGAATTACTTTCCGTTCATTGCTATGTGGATGACACTAAGTCGTACATGCCAATAATTTTAGAGAATCTCACCCACACTAGGACTTTGGAGGACTGTCTGGCTTCAGTGAAAAACTGGAATTCTAGCAAATACTCACTTTTAAACTGTAGGTCCTGTAAGACACAGGCATCAGTTTGACCAGTTTGAGTTATCCTGGGACTCGTGTGTTATTCATCACAGAGATAAAGTCAAAAATCTTCCAAGATCCATGATCCCACACTGTCGTTTGACCTATACATTAGAGAAATAACTAAGAATGCTTTTTATCATCTCAATAATATTGGAAGGATTTGACTCATTCTGTCTCTGGTTGACGTAGAGACATTTATCCATGCCTTCGTCTCTTCTAGATTAGATTACTCTAATGTCCTATTTTCTGGTTTACCACAGTCCAGCATCAGAGTTCTTCAATTGGTTCAGAATGCCACTGCTGGAATTCTGAATCAAAGAACATTTGTCCATAATATAACTGATGCAAAGCCTCAGGCTGAACATTGATGTAGGTTGATGAAGCTCCTCACATCTCACCACGTCACTTAGGTCCTTCAGACTTTTTTTCAGTAAAATGGTTTTGGGAAGCATTAGCATAGCTAAAACCCTTTGGCCCCAATCAGGGCCCTCTTGACCCCCTGCCATTTTAAGCATACAAAACACACATACAATAAAGTTAAAAAAAAAACATGTCATGTCACACATGTCACAGCACCATGAGGTATTAAAAGCAGCTAAATTATTTTTTTGTTTTTCTTTTTGCTTAAATTTAAATAGTTTGGGCACTACCCACTACTTATTTTGAAATCCAAGACGGTCTATTCGGTCAAATCACTCAGTCGCACATCCAGGCACTCCTTCTTTGAGGTTTTAGCAACGTGCTTAGCAATGGCAGGGATTGACCGGATCACTTGTTCCCCAACACTATTTTAGATCACATCATGTGACCTTTGGCTCTAGGGGTCCTTAAGGTGGATGAGGCAGACACTGATCCATGGGTGCAAGCAACTGAAATTTTTTTTTGACTGAATATTTTCTGTGAACGGAAGGCCGAGTGTCGAAGGGGCGAGGTCCCCCAGGAGGGGTTCGGGAGCCTGCTCCCCAGGAAATTTTGGAAAAAAAATGGTGCAATTTGGTGCATTCTGAGAGCACTTTGTCAGTTTTTCTTGGTTTAAAACACAGTAGTATTTGACTCTTATACTGGAACAAAATATGGATGAAATCTTGATTTCATTACAATTTATTTACTATCTTGTATGTATTGTCTGTAATAAGTTTCCACAATGGACTGTCTGCATTAACCGACTTTAATTCTGCTTTCACTGTTTTCATTCTACATTTATCACATTCTAAGTGTGTCTTATAAAACAAATCAAGAATTACACCCTTTCTGCTTTTAGTAAATAATACACTTAAAGACATGATAACTATTGCCAATGAAACGTTTTGCCAATTGCAAGTCATCTAAAACTTATGCAATAGTTAATTAAAAAAGACCATCCGCAGATCAATACCACATATTAATGCCAAATATCATCACCAGACCAAATGAATTCTAAATAAAGTGTTGTAAAATGCCATCACCATAATGCAGTGCTTTCAAATGCCACCAGTTGTAATATAAATACTAAAAATCATAACCAGTGAATACAGCTGTACAGTATTTAGCACAGTCCTTTAATTTTCCCTCAAAATATTTTATTTTACAAACTATATCTCATCAGTTTTGAATGGTTTATCTACTAAAGAATTAAAAACTGAAGGAAATCAGTATTAAGGCCTGAAAGAAGTTTCTGTAGGGACTATTTTAGCCAGAAGGTCAAGTGAGAGGGGGAAGTGTTGGCTTTTTTAAATACTTGAAAGACAATGGACTCATCGAGAGGATTCAGTGCTGCAATAAGGGACTGATGCAGAAGGTGGCAGCAATCAAGGATGCCGGCTGCCATTAAACGCCACAGAAGAAGAGCAGGGTGCAGGATTTTCTCCACAGGCACATGTTTTTACAGGAGCATATTTCGTGTCAAATTAAAGCCATAATATATATATATTGCACCCATGCTGATCTGACAGGGAAGCAAACTGGAAGTGACGTTCCGCAACCAAATCTTTTTTTTTGTCACAACCAAGTCAACTGTTCCCAAATGCTATTTTAGATCACATCATGTGACATTCGGTTTCTGGGGTCCTTAAGGTGGATGAGGCAGACACTGATCTACTGAGGAAACAAAGCGGAAGTGATGTCATCAAGACTAGGTTCTCATGGCGGATGTAACGGATGGTATGGCACATATGACCATTCAAAATGGCAGCGCCCATGGTTCTCGGAGTCCTCATGGCTGATGGCCCAGTTGGATTTATTTATTTGCTTACATTATTTTCCAGCAATGACCTTTATCAGCAGATGACAGTCAGAGCTGAATCATCTTTTGTGTGAAAAAGATTTTCTGGAGAAGGACAGAAGACAAAACCAGCCCCCCCCCGGCCAAAGACATACAAAGAAAGGAGTGAGTTTGACTCGACATAGAAAACTAAAAAAAAGTGTTGTGTGTGTGAGCGCACGCATGCAAATGTGCATTGCTGAGTGCGCCGCGGTGATGGTGACGCCATCACCGCAACACATTTCACCACTGTGCTGCAGCGTACAACAAGAGCCAGAGAGATGAATTGTAACGATGCCACTTGTGCAGAAATAAAAATGACTGTCAGGGGTCAGTGTTGCCATGGAAACAGCTCTACCATTCAAAGGGTAGTGAAAGGCAGCAAGGCACTGCCACCCACATGCTCAGCAGGGGTCAGCAGCGCTCAGTAACCACATCTCACTTTACATATTTGCATGCACACATTAACACGTTTGCATACGCACACACATATGGTGTCGACTGTAAGATCGTACATGTTTACATGAATGCTTTCCCACATTTAACCTGAATCACTCTCTCACACACACACACACACACACACACACACACACAAACACACAAATCAGCTCACACTTTTAGCTCATGCTGATGTTAAAACTGTAAACGTCCATACTAAACTATATAACTTTATATCTTTTTGCTCTGTCTGCACCACTCTGCATTTAATCATTAGTGATCGATCTCTGCTCCCCTCCACAGCATGTCTTTTTCCTGGTTCTCTCCCTCAGCCCCAACCAGTCCCAGCAGAAGACTGCCCCTCCCTGAGCCTGTTTCTGCTGGAGGTTTCTTCCTGTTAAAAGGGAGTTTTTCCTTCCCACTGTTGCCAAGTGCTTGCTCACAGAGGGTCGTTTTGACCATTGAGGTTTTTCTGTAATTATTGTATGGCCTTGCCTTACAATATAAAGCGCCCTGGGGCAACTGTTTGTTGTGATTTGGCGCTATATAAATAAAATTGATTTGATTTGATAACATAATACGAATTTTGTTTGCTAATTTTGTATAAATAGCATCTGTAAATGGAAACAAATATTTATTAAAACATTTTTTGTTCATTTTCAGGATTTAAATTGAGATAACCAGTGGTGGGCACAGTTCCGCTAATCCGCTAACCGCTAATTAGGAACGCTAACATTCCGGCATATTCCACCGGTTTCTTGAACTTCTATGCACGCAAATCACTAACTTGCCCGGAATTAAAATGGCGATCACGCCTCCTTACTGACAGGATTTACTTAATGGTTTTCATTATGCTTTTGTTCTTATTTTGAAAGTTCAATAAGTAGACTGATATGTTAAACATGGTACAAATGCTACGTGAAAGACTAAAGTAAGATAATTTTACTGAACAAGTAGCAGAATTTTTTTTGTTTTGTTTTGTATATTGTTCTGCCACTTTTAATTACAAATTCATCCGCACACCGCCTGAGTTTTCATTATCCTTCATTTGTTTGACATTTTTTGTTGAAAATTTAGCAGGTGAACACTGAGTGTGTTTAAAACAACATTGTGGTGCTCTTAATTCATAATGTGAAGTAAAACAGAGCATGCCATGTAAAAGAAACAGTTTTATTTTTGCTTAATAAACTGTACTACGAGGTCTGTTAGAAAAGTATTGGACCTTTTTATTTTTTTCAAAAACTATATGGATTTGAATCACGTGTGATTACATCAGACAAGCTTGAACCCTCGTGGGCATGCGAGAGTTTTTTCACGCCTGTCGGTTACATCATTCGCCTGTGGGCAGTCTTTGAGTGAGGAGTGGTCCACCCCTCCTGTTGGAATCTCTTTGTCTGAGAACTTCCTGAGAGACTGGCGCTTTGCTTGATCCAAATCTTTTCAAAAACTGTGAGGCAGATCGAAGTGGACACCATTCGAGAAATTCAGCTGGTTTTCTGTGAAAATTTTAATGGCTGATGAGAGATTATGGATTGTTGCTGTCACTTTAAGGACTGCCCACGGAGCGGGATGTCGCAACGCGCCCTGAGCCGCCACTGTCTGCCTGTTTCGAGCTGAAAGCTTCCAAATTTAAGCCTCTGTTGACCCAGGATGTCGTGAGAGAACAGAGAACTTTCAGAAGAGGTCGGGATCAGCAGTTTATCCGGACATTCCACTGTTAAAGGAGATTTTGTAATGTAAGAAAGTGTGGACGGGTCCGCGCGTCGGCAGGCAGCTGGCGCCACGCGCCACCACAGTAAAAACACCTCTGTTGGAAGCCTTAAGGACAAGTTGGAACATGTCCAGCATATCTCACCCATATTGGCCTCTCTTCATTGGCTTCCTGTTAATTCTAGAATAGAATTTAAAATTCTTCTTCTTACTTATAAGGTTTTGAATAATCAGGTCCCATCTTATCTTAGGGACCTCATAGTACCATATCACCCCAATAGAGCGCTTCGCTCTCAGACTGCAGGCTTACTTGTAGTTCCTAGGGTTTGTAAGAGTAGAATGGGAGGCAGAGCCTTCAGCTTTCAGGCTCCTCTCCTGTGGAACCAGCTCCCAATTCAAATCAGGGAGACAGACACCCTCTCTACTTTTAAGATTAGGCTTAAAACTTTCCTTTTTGCTAAAGCTTATAGTTAGGGCTGGATCAGGTGACCCTGAACCATCCCTTAGTTATGCTGCTATAGACTTAGACTGATGGGGGGTTCCCATGATGCACTGAGTGTTTCTTTCTCTTTTTGCTCTGTATGCACCACTCTGCATTTAATCATTAGTGATTGATCTCTGCTCCCCTCCACAGCATGTCTTTTTCCTGGTTCTCTCCCTCAGCCCCAACCAGTCCCAGCAGAAGACTGCCCCTCCCTGAGCCTGGTTCTGCTGGAGGTTTCTTCCTGTTAAAAAGGAGTTTTTCCTTCCCACTGTCGCCAAGTGCTTGCTCACAGGGGGTCGTTTTGACCGTTGAGGTTTTTTATGTAATTATTGTATGGCTTTTGCCTTACAATATAAAGCGCCTTGGGGCAACTGTTTGTTGTGTTTTGGCGCTATATAAATAAAATTGATTGATTGATTGATTAAACAATTTCTCAGATACTCACTCAACTGAAAGCCATCAAAAGCCACCTGGTTTTTACAAATGGTTATCAACACAGAGGTGTTTTTCCTGTGCCGTCGCACCGCGCCGGCGGACCCGTCCACATGTCTTTCATTAATAAAATCTCCTTTAAGAGTGGAATGTCTGGATAAGCTGCTGATCCCGACCTCTTCTGAAAGTTCTCTGTTCTCTCACGACGTCCTGGGTCAACAGAGGCTTAAATTTGGAAGCTTTCAGCTCGAAACAGGCAGACAGCGGCGGCTCAGGGCGTGTCGCGACGTCCCGCTCCGTGGGCAGTCCTTAAAGCGACAGCAACAGTCCATAATCTCTCATCAGCCGTTAAAATTTTCACAGAAAACTATCTGAATTTCTCAAATGGTGTCCACTTCGATCTGCCTCACAGGTTCTGAAAAAATTTTGATCAAGCAAAGCGCCAGTCTCTCAGGAAGAAGTCAGACAAAGGAATTCCGACGGGAGGGGTGGACCACTCCTCACTCAAAGCCTGCCCACAGGTGAATGACGTAACCGACAGGCGTGAAAAAACTCACGCATGCCCACGAGGGTTCAAGGTTGTCTGATGTAATCGCACGAGATTCAAATCCATATAGATTTCTGAAAAAAATAAAAAGGTACGTTAGTTTTATCACAGACCTTGTATGTGGTCAAGACTATTTATATTTAGTTTCTTTTGTTTGCATTAGCATATTTGATATTGGAGTAATCCAGAAGTAACTGAAAGTAATCAAATTACATTACTTTAATATTATGGTACTTGGATTACGTTACTGATTACATTTTTCAACAGATAACTAGTAACTGTATCGGAATACATTTTTAAAGTAACCCTCCCAACCCTGATTAAAAGCAATCACATAGTCAATGAGGACATAATTAAATGTTGAAATTACAAAATTAAAAATTGATTTCATCATGTTTATGTCACATTGAGAAATCCTAATTAATAGACACACTGAAGTCATTGTTGCATCATCTCCTGTTGTGTTTATAATAAATTTGAAATTATTTATGGTGTCCTTTTTCCTGGTTGCAATGCAGATATGAATGAATGAATCTACCAGACTTAGTTGTAAAAATGTACACATTATTTGCCATGCTATTTCATTTGTCTAAAAATAAATATCCAAGGTTCCTTATAATGTTAATCAAGAAATCATCTAGTCTGTAACAACAACAGATAAATTATGGTTTTAATTTACAGATGAACAAATATTTCTAAAGAAACTTTTTTATTTAAAACTATTTTAATTACAAGTGTTGTAATGCAAGAAACCTTTTTTAAATTTCAAAATGTGCAGTAATCAAATTAATCTTGAGGTAAAAAAATTATATGGATTTTCTTCAGATAACTGCTGTCAATACACATTTCTGCACTCTGTTTTGGCCTGATGACGTGTTTCTATTGGATGTGGGAACCTACATCCCACCGGACACAATAAATGTTGGATTGGGTTGAACTTTGAGCACGGCAGCCTGAGGACAGGCGGCAATGCGCACCGCACTAGCTTGGTTTTTGATGGTATGACGCATCAAAAATGTAATACTTCTCATTGAAAATAATTGTTTTTTGAGTGATGAGTGACATGTTTAATGTCCTGAACATGGTCAGTGTGAAAGGTCCTTAAGACACCAGCTGCAGTCCGTTCTGATGGTTCATAGGACTGCAAGTTGAAAATAGTTTTGACACTTCAGAATGAATAATTATTGCATTAATAATATTGTATTAATAATGACTGTGTTACTTTCAGAAACCCCAGAAGAAGCTAAAATGTGAACAAAATTCTTGTTTTTTCTGTGATTAAAGATGCATTTTTTTTTTTTTTTGTAATTGTTTTGCATAGAAAAAAGAAAAGTCAAAGTCAAAGTGTCTTTAATAGTCTCCCTACGGAGAAATTTGCCTTGGACAGAGGGGTCTGCTGCACAACAACACATCTGACACATACCACCCATGCATTAAAAACAACCACATAATAGATCAAAATTAAAATACAAATACATAATCAACAAAAACCATATTAGCATCTTAATGCAAATTCAGCAACACATGACAAATACAAATACATAATCAACAAAAACCATATTAGCATCTTAATGCAAATTCAGCAACACATGACTTTACACTATCGTCCCTGATCTGCTCATTTATGAGCACAATGGAATAAACAAATGTTTATATCAGTTATATTTACAAAGAGGAACTCTGTACCTTCTTCCTGAGTTAAATAAAATATATTCAGAGTGCAGTACATGAGAAACATCTGATAAAATACTGTATGCAAGTCTGAGGAATACTTGTTCAAACAAACCTTGGAGAGTTACAGGTTCCACCATACCAATGATTTTGCCAGCTATTTTTCTCAAATTAAGTATTTCAGTTTTTGATTTAACCATTAAATTACCAAACCAGCTGGTAATATCGAACTGTAACACAGACTCAGTAGTTGCTCTGTAGCATAATATTCCTGCATTCACCAAACAATCGGAGTCGACGAACAAAAGGGATACGCTGGTGGATTCAGGCACAAATGCTTGACACGTGTGTGCCAGCTTAAGGCCACTGGCGTTTAGGATGATTTGCGTATGAATTGTGCACAGAACTGGTTCATATTCGCTAAACATCCGCAATATCTGTGAAACATGCTTGTATGAGTCGGCTGACAACCGCACACGTCCACAATTATCCACAGAGGCACGTTTTTCTGTTGCCAGGATTTTTGAGCTGCACTAAATTTTGGCTGCGGATGACATCCGCCTTACATACTCCATACATACTCAATACATACTCAATACATACTCAATCTATGCGCTGTATATCCACCGTTATCCACTGATATCCGCAACTGACGGAGTATTGCGGCTTGGCAGCGGACTGGGACAGTGTGTAAAAACGGATATATTGCGTGCATATCACATCCACATCACAGACTAAAATAAGATGTAGCGACTGCATACAGAGTGGCCACAGATAAAGCTGTTGTATTACATCTGCTTTGCATCTGATTTGCGGACAATTTGCGAATGCACAACAAACACTCCACATAAACCTAAAGTACTTTGGCAGACATTGACATACCTGCCAGTCAGTGCCAGTCCAGCTGTGGAAACGTACAGATGTAGTTATGAATCCCCAAAAAAGCCATCCAGCAACATAAAGGCGCACTGACACAAGCATGTTTTGCTTCACGCAGCAGTAATCCTGCTGCGTGAAGCAGTAAAACCTGTTGTAAAACCTGTGTCCTGACGATCCCACCCGCTGTGTTCACAGCTGGATGCCGTTCTTTGTACTATGGGCTGCCACGCGCTGTATGAGTCAGCTGACAACCGCACACAGCCGCAATTATCTACAGAGGCACGTTTATCGTTGCCAGTATTTTTGAGCTGCACAAAATTTTGGCTGCGGAAAATTTTAGTGCGCACCTAACAAGCTGCAGAAAGCATTTTGAGCCATCTAAAAAGGTAATTATTTGACTTGTTTACATTGTCAAGCCTCGAAAAAACAGGTGTGTTTTTTCCTTCTTGTCTGCAGCTGTTACAGTATTTATTCCTATGTTTATAACAGATTTAACTTCTTGTTATAATCGTCTAGACAAGCTGCGCTCTGATGCGATCTGCTGATGTCACCACTCACCCTGTTCACTGCTTCTTTACTCCAATCAACTTGTCCAAGTCCAGCACTTGCTCACTTGCCTGTATTGTTGGTGTGAATAGTGATGCCAAAAGGCCCGAGTGCACTTCATTTATGACCACAATGCAGATGCTGTGCATGCGCAACACTTATGCAATGCATTGTCAATACATCTGTAATACCTCCATGATAATCACAATGCGTCCAATCCGTTTGCTCAATACATGCGTTATACATCCGTGACTGTTTGTCATATATTCACTGTACATTATTAATATATCCATAATTCATACTGAGACATCTGTCATTTTTGGCCAGTTTTGTTGCGGACGACAACGAATGCCCAACATTTGTATACTAAATTCATCCGCAATTAATCCCCTCCCCGGTGGGACTGGGCCTTTAGGTTGCTATCAATGTGAACCCACAGATATTTGTATGAATCCACCTGCTCAATGTTACGTCCATGTACGGCGACCACACTACGGTCCGCAATAGATCTGAGATCTACCAGCATCTCCACTGTTTTATTAACATTAATCTGCAGTTGGTGAGGTGATGGTCTAGTGGTTAAGGTGTTGGGCTTGAGTCCAGAAGATCATGGGTTCAAATCCCCGCCAGACTGGAAAATCACTAAGGGCCCTTGGGCAAGGCCTTTAATCCCCTATTGCTCCCGGTGTGTAGTGAGCGCCTTGCATGGCAGCACCCTGACATCGGGGTGAATGTGAGGCATAATTGTAAAGCGCTTTGAGAGTCTGATGCAGATGGAAAAGCGCTATATAAATGCAGTCCATTTACCATCACTGAAAACCCAGTACTGTCATGACTTTTATGTTGATAAAATGTAGAGATATATTTCTGACAACATTAATGAAAACTAAAACGTGATGAAAAAGATGAGTTAAATGATACCAAAGCCAAAGCACCAACCAAAGCACTTCTGATTTGAATCTTTCTGTCATGTATCTAGCTTATGGCGTATCAGATAGATAACTACGTATTTACAAATTAACCCTCTGGCGTCCAGGGTATAAGTGGCCGTTTTTGACTACTTTTGGTTTACCATCATAATTTACCTTTAAAAACTGTTCACTTTGCCTTGTTTGGTGTTATTTTATTTTTATTAGTACAAACTCACCTGTGTGGCTTTACAATGAACCTAAATTCACACATAAACATAAAATTCGAATAGAAAACAGTTTGTTTCTCTACTATGAAAGCCACAAACATGTTTAATAAACCATTTTTATAACTTAGAATGCACATATAAATTGTAAATTTCAAAAATGTACAAATGTAGCAAGCAACAAAGTTATATACAACTATTTACATAAAATTGCAAAAAAAATTTTAGGGATTTTTGTTTTTTTTTTGGTACAATTTACAAAACAATAAGGGAACACAAACTATTTGGGCCATTCAGAAAAACAAGACAGAGGTCTTGTATTGGACATGTCAACTCAGTCTGTCTTTGTTGGCTTCCTTTTTCCTCAGCAACACCTCCACGTGGGGTTGGCGATTTTGATTGGTTTACATCATGCGTTTTTCCATCAATGATAAAGGGGAAGTCGTGTCCCCCCCACCTTCCCCACCCACCCAGAGAGGAGAACAGAGGAAGATGTTTGAGCGCATGCAGAACGAAGTGTCTCCACAACCAAATACGTGGGTCAGTGATAATTTTTGATTGGTTTATCATTTTCCACCAAATGATAAAGGGAAATTATGTTTTTTTCTCCTTGTAATTTCTCTGGTCAGAAAGGAAAAAAGAGGAAGAGAACTCTCTTTCCCATTGCTGGACGAAGTGGCGCATGAAGAGCCACTCCACACATTACCATAACATCCAGGAATAAGCCTGGTGAAAATAATTAATCATGATTCAAGTTTTACTGGACCTATCAACAAAATTTTAAAACTGGTATATTGTTTGAAGTCTGCACTTTCAACACACATTCAAACAGAAACTCAGAGTGTGGGGGATTTGATGGGAGGACCGCTTAATTGGGTCATGTGACTTTGACGCATCTCCGCATCAAACAACTTCACGCACCTCCTCAAAGTCAAAACAGAATAAAATACAATGTGAAAAAAGAAATGAGTGACAGGCAGTGAGAAAGTGAGGGAGGGGTTAAACATTTGACCTATTTTACCCATGAAGCCTTTCTTGGCGTACACCGCAGCACTGCAGAGTGCTGGTGCAGAGGTGGGAGGATAAACGGTGGCATACAGCGGCGTCTGATCCCTCCTGGTGTTAATGATCACATCCACCATCCTTATATCCAGCTGATCCATGGCTAATAAGCTTCCGCACTTGCCTCCGTGCCTCCTCCGTTTCTTTCTTCGTCTCACTGTGTTGGTGTTCTGTTTGTCCATGTAATTTCTGGAGACTTCGGGAGGACATGGTGCAGTGTTTGAAACAGCTTTGTGTTTCACAGCTGCAGCCTTGAAGCAAGCGGCACCTTTTTCTCTTCTCTCAATTCAACAAAGCAAACCAGGTCAAACCCACACACACACGCCCACGTGCAACCCGTTTAGAATCTGAAAGAAAAACGTGAAATCCTCGCCTGTTGATACGACTCTGTATCAGGCCACCTCGTGCCTGTTCACGTTATATCTTTCTGCAGAGCTGCCACTAAGGAGGAGATGATGTTGTAATCTACAGCATCCTTCCCTGACAGCTAACCTATGTTTTTTTTTTTTTTTTTTTTTTGGAGCGGGATGGGGAGTGGCTTGTTCCACATTTCCTGTATCTCCCATTTTTGTTCTTTCTTGAAGATCTTTGTCCGTGTTCAGAGAAACATTTCCTCAAAGGAGAGGAGCTTCGTGCATGGAGTCAGCTACTGACTCAAACATCACGCTGCTGCAGCTGCAGAACTGAGGTCAAAGGTCAACAACAATCTCCTGTTTGTGAACGCACACCGGTAAACACACTAGTGTCGACTTCAGCAGGGACACCAGCAGAACTGATGAATCCAGCCTCATTAAAGCTTATTCACACCAGGAGAATGAATGACCAAACTTAACACAACCGTGCACAACCACAAACCCCTGAAGCAGGCAGGAGCGAAGATGGCGACCAGGTCTGTGTCCACCTACAATCAGATGTGCAGTCACACAGTGAGTCACCTACTGCGGGCCAAGTTGACATTTACATTCAGCCTGTGTGAAGAGCAGGCCGATACTCGGCTGAGGTCCCCCTCCTATTATGCTGATATGACATAGTGACAAATTAAACAAATAAGCACAGGCAGATGCAAGGAGTCCATTCCCCCCCCCCCCCCTTTTTTATGGCAGGGGACAGTGAAAAATGAGTGGAAAAAGGTGAAACACATAAAAAAGTAGTGTTCCATTCATTCTTATGCAAGACCTTGACCCTAAGGTCTGAGGTCAAATGCAGTTGGCTCAAGGAACCTGGGATGAATGACTTGCTATACGTGTTCAATGCCAATTTAGGCTTTAGAAGAGAAATTTGGTGCTGAGAAGGCAAAAGATACACAAAAATTTCCATTTTTTTTATCCATTGGTGTGTCTGACCTAGACCCTGAGATTCAAGGTCAAATGTAGTGTGCTAAACGGAGTCAGGATACATGATTTGCTATAGGCGTTCAAAACAAATGTAAACTCTAGAATTTATACTTGGAGAGAAAAAGTGGTATTTAAATCTGTATTTGTCAATATGTCATTTTTTTTCATTTGTAAAAAAAAAGGCAATTTGAAAACTGAAAATTCTGTTTAAGTGATTCAGCAACACTTAGAGCAAATGTGTGGCAATTGGTATTCACACTCCCATGAACACTGCCATCTACTGGATGGGAGTGTGAATACCAATTGCCACACATTTGCTATACGTGCTGCTGAATCACTTAAGCAGAAGTATTCACAACCAGAAAGCTTCAGTAGTTTGTCACACTAGAAGTTAGTCTGATATTGGAGGTTAGACATTCATCACATATAAAATAATTCAATTTAGCTTGCAATTGTGTTGTTGGGTGTTATTGTAAACTACATTTCCCAGAATGCTCGGGAGGAGCATCAAAACGGAGGCAGTAAAAGTTCACAGGGAAACCCACGCAGACTGTCTCTGATTCTTCAATATGCACTACCAATCATAACAGCAGCAGGTGATGAATTTATGTCAGACCAGTTGTGATGTGTTCATACAAACAGTCATGTGCCATCAGGTCTTAGTGTTTAAAATGTGTAGTCATTAATTATGAATAATTTTTATTGATTTAAACAAGAAAATCCTAAAGTAAAATTAATTTCAACATTAAAAACCCAACATCTACCCTGTCCCAGAAGGACGGGGTGGATGTTGGCCAAATGCTTAGGGCCCCTTCATACATAGTAGTACGAATAAGTACAAATCAGGGCAAATTACGGCAGGCATGAACGAACCCGGTGCAGTGGGAACACAATGCGAGGAGCTGGGGGGAATACATGCCACCC